>NC_069502.1:669975336-670143717 GCF_027579735.1 Bombina bombina | reverse complement strand
ATATACATACATATATATATATATATATATATATATATACATACATACATATATATACATATACATATATATATATATATACATACATATATATATATATATATATATATATATATATATATATATATATATATATATATACATACATACATATATATACATATATATATATATATACATATATATATATATACATATATATATATATATATATATATATATATATATATATACATATATATATATATATATACATATATATATATATATATATATATATACATATATATATATATATATATATATATATATATATATACATATATATATATATACATATATATATATATATATATATATATATATATATATACATACATATATATATATATATATATATATATATATATATATATATATATATATATATATATATATATATATATATATATATATATATATATATAACACACACGGTGGCAAAGTTTTTTTATATATGTATTTTATATATGCTATTTAGAAATCCAATATAGAGTTTTTGGATAATTCTGTTTATCCCTATAATTGGATTGAGCATGTAATAGTTATATAACAAGTGATATATATTTTTGTGAATTTCATATATACTGCTATTTGATTGGGTCCATAATTGTCTTAAAGGGACAGTCTAGTCAACATTAAAAAATTTTCATAATTATTTTTTGTTTTGTTCAGAGAACGCTTGATTTAATGAGCAAAAACACATTCTGGGGGTTATACTGATAAATAGGAGAGGTGGCAAGTTTAGAAAATAACTGACAATTTTATGTTAGTTCACTATTTCCATAGAAGCAAGATGATGCATACAACTATTATATTCTAATCTTAAAAAAACATATTTAGAGAAGTTAAAAAAAAGTGTGTGAGAACGTCCCTTTAAACACCTTGCAATTACAACATTCTCTGAAGTCTTCTAATAGATTAACATTTCAGCAGTTCAATCTATTAGAATACCTTGTTTGCTGCAAAAAAAATTCTATGATCAATTAGCAAAATTCAACCCCCCCCTACTTTCTGTAGTAACAGAAATCATTAACTGATGTTACAGATTGAGAAAAAAAAAATGTCATACATTGTGCATTAACATGGTCTAAAACAGAACTCACCAGTAGCAGCTTAAACACAAGTGGGTGAGCTTCAGTTTAAAGCACTAATCTTTTTATATAATACAGGTGAGAAAGTAAAACATTCACGCAACTCTGAGCCATTGAAATGCCTGGGAAGCAGTAACAAAAGCACATGTTGCTAGCAGAATTGTAATCATTGTCTACAGTAATTACTTGCACACTTCACATCATATGCGTACATGCACAGACTCGCCTCTGTACAACAGAACACCTTGTGGAACAAGATTTTAAGTCTTCACAGCCAGGTTTAAAATTAGTGTTCAACTGTACGAAGCAGGTCAGCTATTTTTTGGATGCTTTCCAGTGAGAGATTACATGAAGAAAAAGTAAAGAACCTTAACGGCATTATCTACAAAACACTATACAGCTAAATAATTAAAACAGACTATAAAAAGAAAATGAAATCAAGAAAAAGCTTCACTGAAGTAGCCAGTGGTGCTTACTCAAAATGGCTTAAAAATATTTCCAGCTTAGAGACTTTCTAGAATACCACCCACAGAAATCCAACTTACCTAGAGACCTCTTCGAAAACATGTGCATGTCTGTCATACCTACAAAAGGGGAAGATTTCCATGGGTTACAAACTTCTATCAACTCCAGAAGATCCTCATAGCTTTTGGCAAGGTCTAATGCTGGAAAAGGTTATCTGTATCCCAATTGGAGGACAATGAATAGATCTGCATTTTTTCATACTCTCAAAATTCTCCACTTCATGCAGCTTTATAGAACTCAATACAAAACTACTTACTAGATGATACCTTTCTACAGCGTAGCTAAGCATATACCCAATGGCCAACAAATACTCTTGGCATGGCTGTGGTGGCATTGGCACTCTATACTATTTATGGTGGAAATGCCCTAAGTTTGCAAATTTTGAATTCTAACATAGTACTATAGTAAATATCGGAGACTTTCACTTATGAGCAAAACTCCAAAATGTCCTAGTAAAATCAGAGCATTATTGATTCAAATAATGTTAAATAGTGCAAAATCAATTAAAGCTAGGAATTGGAAAAGCCCTACTGTTCCCTCGGAAGATAATTGGATAGATACATTGGAATTAGCATCCCTAGATGAATACTCCTTCCTGAAAGTGAATGTGCTACATAAATCTCAGATGGTTCAATTTTACTGAAAAAAGAGTAATCAAACTGCAGAGCACAAAACTTTTATAAACCCTGAATTATACAGAGAGAGAACACCCCTTAATGCCTTTATTTTCCCCCTTTTTTCCCCCTCTACCCACTGGACGATTACACCTTCGCTCACCACTCACTCCCCTTCTCACTATTGACAACAAATTTTTGAGTTGCAGCATTTAAGTTTTGTTCAAAAGAGCCTCTATGGCTTATAATCTCACACCGCCTACTGGGTTATGCACTCGGTAGGGCTATAACAACAATATTACCCTATATTTGATTCTCTTTATTCCGTTATCATTCCACTGTGCATTGTATCGTGTTAAGAATTCAATATTTAATGTACAGTTTTCTTTTTTTCTGTAACTGTATATAGGGTTTCTGTTGAACTTATCTTTATAAAATTACATTCAGTATTGTTATTTTTGGAAACAAAATATAAAATAAATAAAATCAATTGTTCAAAGCTCTAAGCATTGAATATTCAAATTCTTTACATATGCCACTAGACCAGGGGTATCAAACTGAAAGTTTCTGGGGGTCACTGACCAACTGTTCTTCTCCCATAGGGGCTGCTTCAACTGAGTAAGTGCTCCAAAAATGGATATATTAGGAAATGGAAGAGACATTTATCCAAGTAGTAGTGAATAGTGGGAGTTGTATTTATCTTGTGAGTACCAAGTGAAGTGATCATCTTGGAATTGTATAGCAACGTAAAAAGTGACATTTACCCAACGCAGTGTGTGGTAGGAGTCTACACTGGATGTTTAGTCTTTATATTTGTCTTGTGAGTGCCTATATAGAATATAAACTAGTTACACCTCTTAGAACCCTTAAAAAATTGATAGCTCAAATAATGGTTTACCTATTAAACGAGGGAGGGCCGGATGAAACTATCTTGAGGGCCGCATTTGGCCCTGGGGCCTGTACTTTGAGTTCACTGCACTAGATGCATTAGCCAAGGGGAGTGTTGTAAAGGCCTAGATGTACATACAGCAAAACATAAGCAGACAGAATATTTTATAAATAAGTATACACAATGATTTTTTTTTTCATTGAACACAAAAGTATACAAATGAACCAATGTGACTTACTAGTAGCAAAATACTTAAAGGGATTCAGACAAAGAATACAGTTTTAAAAATGTTTCCAATTTACTTCTATTTTCAGCATTGCTTCCTTCCTATTATATTCTTTGTTGAAGAGACATCTAGGTAGGGATCTGGAACACTACATGGCAGGAAATAGCGCTGTCATCTAGTGCTCTTGCAAATGGATAACACTCTTGCAAAACTGCTGCCATATAGTGCTCGAGAAAGGGGCAGGCTGCTAACCTTACTTACCTGCTTTTCAACAAAAGATTCCAAGAGAACGAAGAAAAATGAATAGAAGTAAATTAGAAAGTTTTTTAAAATCGCATACTATATCTCAATCACAAAAGAACATTTTTGGGTTTCATATCCCTTTAAAGGGACTGTCAACTACAAAATTGTTATTGTTTAAAAAGATAGATAATCCCTTTATTACCCATTCCCCAGTTTTGCATAACCAACAGTTATATTAATACACCTTTTACCTCTGTGATAACCTTGCATCTAAGCCTCTTTTGAGAGCCCCTTGATCACATGGCTATTTATTATCTATTGACACAATGTGATCTATATGGCCCACATGAACCAGCCGTCTCCTGTTGGGAAAAGCTAATAAAAAAAGCATGTGATAAGAAGCTCTCTGTAGAAGCTTAGAAACAGGCAGAAATTTAGAGGTTTAAATGTTATAAAGTATATTAATATAACAATGTTGGCTGTGCAAAGCTGGGGAATGGGTAGTAAAGGCGTTATCTAGCCTTTTAAAAAAATAATTTTGGTGTAGACTGTCGCTTTAAGGAGGGATTTAAAAAAAAAAAAAAAAATGTACAGCTGATAAAAATGTACAAAAACCTAGAGGGTATCTTAGCGTAATATTGAATTATTTTATAATTTAAAACCAAAAATTGCCACTAACTTTAAAAAATAAAAAAAAATAATTTTCTAAGAGGTGTGCTGGTATCTTTCTAGTGTTAGGGCCAGTCAACATTCGGACACCTAGGCCTATTTTCTTTTGAGGTGTAAAACATTTGAAATCTGGTGGTAAAAACATTCATCTCCATTAAAGTCTATGGAAAAAAAAAAAAAAAAACACTTTTTCTAACACATCTACAGCCACCAAAAAAACACCCATGCTAAATATTTTCTAAATGTTGTCCTGAGTTTAGAAATACCCAATGTTTATACGTTCTTTTTTTTTTTGCAACTTATAGGGCAATAAGTACAAGTAGCACTTTGCTATTTACATTTTTCAAAATTAGCAAAAGTTATCTGTCAGGAATCCCTGAATAACCCTTGACATGTATATATTTTTGTTTAGTAGACAACCTAAAGTATTGATCTAGGCCCATTTTGGTATATTTCATGCCACCTATTCACCGCCAAATGCGATCAAATAAAAAAAAAAAAAGTTAACTTTTTCAAAAACTTTAGGATTCTCACTAAAATTATTTACAAACAGCTTGTGCAATCATGCTTATCTAGGATCCCCTTTGTTCAGAAATAGCAGACATATATGGCTTTGGCATTGCTTTTTAGAAGCCCGCTAAATGCAGCTGCGCTCCACACTTTTATTATGCCCAGGAGTGAAGGGGTTAATTAGGTAGCTTGTAGTGTTAATTTTAGCTTTAGTGTAAAGCTTACCCTCCCGCCTGACACATCACCCCTTAATCCCTCCCTAATCTCTCTCAAACAGCTCTCTTCCCTTCCCCACAATTGTGACCCGCCCCCTCACGCACGTTCGCTCCCACCCGCTCCTGGACCTCACAAGGAACACTGGCTAAGCAGAATACGGCAATATTTTGTGACTAAGATTCCAAATTTAATATAAAAAATATATTTAAAAAATTGGTGTTTTTGAAGCATTTAATCTTTTTTTGTTCATTTGCACACACACACACACACACACACACACACACACACACACACACACATATATATATATATCAAAATTTATGCTTACCTGATAAATTTATTTCTCTTGTGGTGTATCCAGTCCACGGATTCATCCATTACTTGTGGGATATTCTCCTTCCCAACAGGAAGCTGCAAGAGGATCACCCACAGCAGAGCTGTCTATATAGCTCCTCCCCTAACTGCCACCTCACAGTCATTCGACCGAAGACAAGCAAGAGAAAGGAGAAACTATAGGGTGCAATGGTGACTGTAGTTTAAAAATTAAAAAACACCTGCCTTAAAATGACAGGGCGGGCCGTGGACTGGATACACCACAAGAGAAATAAATTTATCAGGGTAAGCATAAATTTTGTTTTCTCTTGTAAGGTGTATTCAGTCCACGGATTCATCCATTACTTGTGGGATACCAATACCAAAGCTATAGGACACGGATGAAGGAAGGGACAAGGCAGGCGCTTAAACGGAAGGCACCACTGCCTGTAAGCCCTTTCTCCCAAAGATAGCCTCCGAAGAAGCAAAAGTATCAAATTTGTAGAATTTAGAAAAAGTATGAAGCGAAGACCAAGTCGCCGCCTTACAAATCTGTTCAACAGAAGCCTCATTTTTAAAGGCCCATGTGGAAGCCACCGCTCTAGTGGAATGAGCTGTAATTCTTACAGGAGGCTGCTGGCCAGCAGTCTCATAAGCTAAGCGGATTATACTTCTTAACCAAAAAGAAAGAGAAGTTGCTGAAGCCTTTTGGCCTTTGCTCTGTCCAGAGTAGACAACAAACAATGCAGATGTTTGACGAAAATCTTTAGTAGCTTGTAAATAAAACTTTAAAGCACGAACCATGTCAAGATTGTGTAATAGACGTTCCTTCTTTGAAGAAGGATTAGGACACAGTGACGGAACAACAATCTCTTGATTGATATTCTTATTGGATACCACCTTAGGAAGAAACCCAGGTTTGGTATGCAAAACTACCTTATCTGCATGGAAGATCAGATAAGGGGAATCACACTGCAAGGCAGATAACTCTGAAACTCTTCGAGCCAAAGAGATAGCTACCAAGAACAGAACTTTCCAAGATAAAAGCTTGATATCTATGGAATGCAGAGGTTCAAACGGAACCCCTTGAAGAACTTTAAGAACTAAATTTAAACTCCATGGCGGAGCAACAGGTTTAAACACAGGCTTGATTTTAACTAAAGCCTGACAAAACACCTGAACGTCTGGAACATCCGCCAGACGCTTGTGCAAAAGAATAGACAGAGCAGAAATCTGTCCCTTTAAGGAACTAGCTGACAATCCCTTCTCCAATCCTTCTTGGAGAAAAGACAATATCCTGGGAATCCTGACTTTACTCCATGAGTAACCCTTGGATTCACACCAATGAAGATATTTACACCATATCTTATGATAGATTTTCCTGGTGACAGGCTTTCGAGCCTGAATTAAAGGCATCAATGACCGACTCGGAAAAACCACGTTTTGACAAAATCAAGCGTTCAATCTCCAAGCAGTCAGACGCAGAGAAATTAGATTTGGATGTTTTAAGGGTCCTTGAAGTAGAAGGTCCTGCCTCAGCGGCAGAGTCCAAGGTGGAAAGGATGACATGTCCACGAGATCTGCGTACCAAGTCCTGCGTGGCCACGCAGGAGCTATCAAAATCGCAGAAGCTCTCTCCTGCTTGATCTTGGCAATCAGACGAGGGAGCAGAGGAAACGGTGGAAACACATAAGCCAGGTTGAAAGACCAAGGCGCTGCTAGAGCATCTATCAGCGCTGCCTTGGGATCCCTGGACCTGGACCTGAACCCGTAACAAGGAAGCTTGGCGTTCTGACGAGACGCCATGAGATCCAGTTCTGGTTTGCCCCAAAGTTGAATCAACTGTGCAAACACCTCCGGATGGAGTTCCCACTCCCCCGGATGTAAAGTCTGTCGACTTAGAAAATCCGCCTCCCAGTTCTCTACTCCTGGGATATGGATAGCTGATAGATGGCAAGAGTGAACCTCTGCCCATAGAATTATTTTTGAAACCTCCAACATTGCTAGGGAACTCTTTGTTCCCCCTTGATGGTTGATGTAAGCTACAGTCGTGATGTTGTCCGACTGAAATCTGATGAACCTGACCGCAGCTAGCTGAGGCCAAGCCTGTAGAGCATTGAATATCGCTCTTAGTTCCAGAATGTTTATCGGAAGGAGTGTCTCCTCCTGATTCCACAAGCCCTGAGCCTTCAGGGAGTTCCAGACTCTACCCCAGCCCAGAAGGCTGGCATCTGTCGTTACTATTGTCCAATCTGGCCTGCGGAAGGTCATACCCTTGGACAGATGGACCCGAGATAACCACCAGAGAAGAGAATCCCTGGTCTCTTGATCCAGATTTAGTCCACTATGTCCATTGCCGCTACCATTAAGCCGATTACTTCCATACACTGAGCCACTGAAGGGCGAGAAGTAGAATAAAGAACACGGCAGGAATTTAGAAGTTTTGACAACCTGGCCTCTGTCAGGTAAATCTTCATTTCTACAGAATCTATCAGAGTTCCTAGGAAGGAAACTCTTGTGAGAGGGGAGAGGGGATAGAGAACTTTTTTTCCACCCATGCGACCTCATAAAATGCCAGAACAATGTCCGTGTGAGACCTGGCAACTTGAAAAGTCGACGCCTGTATCAGAAAGTCGTCTGAGTAAGGGGCTACTGCTATAGCCCGCGGCCTTAGGACCGCTAGAAGGGACCCTAGAACCTTTGTAAAGATTCTTGGTGCCGTGGCCAACACGAAGGGAAGAGCCACAAACTGGTAGTGCCTGTATTGACCCTCCTGGATCATAGGAAGGATGGTTCGAATAGTCTCCATCTTGAAGGATGGGACTGAGAAATTTGTTTAAGATCTTGAGATCTAAGATTGGTCTGAATGTTCCCTCTTTCTTGGGAACAAAAAAGAGATTTGAATAAAAGCCCTGTCCCTGTTCCTCCTGCGGAACTGGGTGGATCACTCCCATAACTAGGAGGTCTTGAACACAATGTAAGAATGCTTCTCTCTTTATCTGGTTTGCAGATAAAAGTGAGAGATGAAATCTCCCTTTTGGGGGAGAGGTTTTGAATTCCAGAAGATAACCCTTGGACACAATTTCCAATGCCCAGGGATCCTGGACATCTCTTGCCCAAGCCTGGGCGAAGAGAGAGAGTCTTCCCCCTACTAGATACGTTTCCGGATCGGGGGCTGCTCCTTCATGCTGTCTTAAGAGGCAGCAGCAGGCTTCTTGGCCTGTTTCCCCTTGTTCCAAGCCTGGTTAGGTCTCCAGACCGGCTTAGACTGGGCAAAAGTTCCCTCTTGTTTTGTGTTAGAGAAAGTTGAAGCTGCGCCACTCTTGAAGTTGGTCCTTAATTTGTTGGACGTGTCTTGAGGAAGGGAATGACCTTTTCCTCCAGTGATGTCAGAAATGATCTCCTTCAGTCCAGGCCCGAATAGGATCTGTCCTTTGAAGGGAATGTTGAGAAGTTTAGACTTTGAAGTCACGTCAGCTGACCAGGATTTAAGCCATAGCGCCCTACGCGCCTGAATAGCAAAACCTGAATTTTTAGCCGCTAGCTTGGTTAAATGAACAACGGCGTCAGAAACAAATGAATTGGCTAGCTTAAGGGCCCTAAGCTTGTCAATAATATCTTCCAACGGGGTTTCAACCTGTAGAGCCTCTTCTAGGGACTCAAACCAGAAAGCCGCGGCAGCAGTGACTGGGGCAATGCATGCAAGAGGCTGGAGAATAAAACCTTGTTGAATAAAATTTTTCTTAAGGTAACCCTCTAATTTTTTATCCATTGGATCTAGAAAAGCACAACTGTCCTCGACAGGGATAGTGGTACGCTTAGCTAGAGTAGAAACTGCTCCCTCCACCTTAGGGACCGTCTGCCATAAGTCCCGTGTAGCGGCGTCTATAGGAAACATCTTTTTAAAAACAGGAGGGGGAGAGAATGGTACACCTGGTCTATCCCATTCCTTAGTAATAATTTCAGAAAACCTTTTAGGGATTGGATAAACATCAGTGTAAGTAGGTACTGCATAGTATTTATCCAATCTACATAATTTCTCTGGGACTACAATAGTGTCACAGTCGTCCAGAGTTGCTAAAACCTCCCTGAGCAATAAATAAATAAAAAATAGTTCTAGAAGATTTGCATGTTGCAGTAAAAGCTAGAGCAGTAATCCAAGACTAATGATGATTGCTTTGGTATATAGAAAGAAAAACCACTCAGCTAGTCTCATCTAGAAGACAGCCTAACCAAGGTTTCATCTGAGCCCAAGTGAGCAAGCCAATAGGTGACATGGTCTTAACATTTAGATCCCAAAAAGATGTTTGAATGATCCTGACATCTGTTCATTTGCTGTAAGACCAACATAAATAAAAATAGCAATTGCATAAAAAAATGCATAGTTCATATCAAACTGATCAATCATCAATGAGTTTATAAAAAAAAAAGCTTCAGAGACTGTAGAAAAAGCAAGACCAAGCAACAACACAACTAGAGTTAAGGTTTGTACATTTGACTGCTAATGGTCACACACAAGGTTTATGCCTTTATTCAAGAATGTTGGAGACAACTACAACATTTGGAACAAAGGAAAGGAATTTATATTTACAAAACATATGACAAATAAATAAAAAAAAAAAGTTAAAATGAAGGTAAAATTACCTTCATCTCGTTCCGGAATATTATACTTTCCTCAAAATGAATACGAGTTGAAAGGGACATGAAACCCAAAAATTTTCTTTCATGATTTAGAAAGAGCATGTGATTTTAAACAACTTTCTTATGTACTTCTATTATCTAATTAGCTTCATTCTCTTGATATTCTTTGCTGAAAAGCATATCTAGATATGCTCAGTAGCTGCTGATTGGTAGATGCACATAGATGCCTCGTGTGATTGGCTCACACATGTGCATTGCTATTTCTTTAACAAATTATATCTAAAGAATGAAGCAAATTAGATAATAGAATTCAATTGGAATGTTATTTAAAATTCTATTCTCTACCTGAATCATGAAAGAAAATGTTTGGGTTTAGTGTCCCTTTAATTCATCATTTTTTTTTTTTTTTAATTCTGAGTGTAAATAAAGTTATACCCTTTTTTACTCACTGTTTGATGGTCTGTAAGTTCAACCCAAATTTTTTTTTTTCCTGTGTGGATCACGTTTTTATATTAGCCTATTGAAAATCTGGCCGTTAGGCGGCCGTCAATCAATGTAATTTGCCTCCTTTACTATATGCGCATGCGCTATATTTATTCTTTACTCATCTCTGAATCCATACGCGCTACAGGATTCGCGCATGCTTAATGTTAGCACAGTGTCAAGCACTGTGATTTCTTTACTCTGTTGCAGTACTCCAAAGACTGTACAATTTTAAAGATGCTAATAAAGACTGAGTTTTAATATATCCTTTATCTGGCGAACCTTTTCTTTGTGTACCTGCTTGGAATCAGCTGAGCCGCCAGATGAAACCGGTAACCTGTAAGTCCAAATTAAACTTTCATGATTCAGATAGAGCATGTTATTTTAAACAAATTTCTAATTTACTTTTATCATCAAATTTGCTTGGTTCTCTTGTTATTCTTAGTTGAAAGCTAAACCTAGGTAGGCTCATATGCTAATTTCTAAGCCCTTGAAGGGTGCCTCTGCATTTGATTTCACAGCTAGAGGGCGTTAGTTCATGTGTTTCATATAGATAACACTGTGCTCATGCATGTGAAGTTATTTATTTAAGAGTCAGCACTAATTGCCTGAAATGCAAGTCTGTCAAAAGATCTGAGATAAGGGAGGCAGTCAGCAGAAGCTTAGATACAAAGTAATTACAGAGGTAAAAATTATATTTCTATAACAGAGTTGGTTATGCAGAACTAGTGAAAGGTAAATAAAGGGATTATCTGTCTTTTTAAACTATAACATTTTTTGTGTTTACTATCCCTTTAAAGATGCAATCTGGGATGCTTTTTTGTACTCTGAACTATCAATGTGTTATACTAAATTAGACATGAGCATTCATTAACATCTGGAATTGAACAGATCTTTGTGTTGCACTTTCACAAGAATAAATCCAGCACCGAAAATTGCCAAATTTGGCTTGTGGACACCATCTACGTCATTCATTTACTCCTGATGTTCACAAATACACATGTCACTTAATAGGTATAACAAAAATGTGCTCATACAGTGTCTGAGTATCTTTATTTTTCAGCTCTTTTCAGAGGAAGGTATCCGTCTCTTAAAAGAGCTGAACACCACGAGCAACCGCCTTCTTCCACATTTGGATGCTAACGAAGCATCCGTATGCCCGTGCCTACCGACTACCAAAAAAAGAAAAATACATTTTTAGAGATATATTAACCACTGCAACTGTAACAAACCTTTGTTGCTAAATTGCTAGTATATAATTACCATATCGTTTTATACTGGGTCAGTTGAGGCAAATTGCATTCAGGCAAATTTGCCAATGAAGAGGTGATAGCATACAGTAAGAACCACCAGACTATAAGTTTCAGGATTCTCTGAGGAGAAAATAATTTTTTTATATATATTTTATTAGCTGTTCATGTCTCTCTTAATGCACTCCATCACATTTTTTGACAGTATGCTTGAAGCATTTGTTCCACATTATTACTCCACGCTGATTTTTCTTGACGGCAGTAATAATATTAGTTTATTGGAAGGCATTCATTGCAGGCAGCATTCCTGCAGTCTGTGCACAATGTGAAGTACAAGCTAAAGCCCTACTGACAATTACCATTACATGAGTAAACACTATTATATACAAAATTTAATATTAGGATGACTGGAAATTACTAACAAGTCTGCAGAGCACACAGTCAGTTTATGATTAGACAAAAACACAAAAATCACAGAGTATTCACAAAAGTATTGCACACAATTTGTGACAGGAACGTGTACTGAGGGAAATAAGGAGTGCAGAAGCCAACTAAAAAGAGAGTTTAGAAATCTCATTCCATGACCTTTATTACTTTTGTTGCCCTTTAACTAGGGAGATAGGAAAAAAAACATTACTAAATCTGTACTTAGTCTACTAGAACTCTGATTTAAAAGGGACAGTAAACACCATGTGATTTTTATTTAGTTTAGTTAGGCACAATGAAACAACTTTGCAATATATTTTCGTCAGTTATTTTGACAACCTATTCATGCAATTTAGCTCTGAAAATTGAGCAATTTCTAATTCTCAGAACCTGAAATACGCAGAACTTGATGACCTCTAAAAGATAATTCTGCTACATATCTGGTTTAATCAGATAAAAACGGAAAAAAAACATGTTATACTAACTTTGTGAGTGACTAGCCTTGATGTCTGCAAACTAAAGCCCCTATCGGTGCATCTAAATAAGGCACATGGTGGGTGGAGTTTGGCTGTCGAGAACTAATTGTAGTAAAAATTATGTGAAGTTGTTTTTAAAATGTAAAGACAGGAGGTGGCTTAGGAACCAACACCTGAGGCCAGCATATGTGCCAAAACTCTTACTAAGAGAATTATATAGCACCTACAGTACTCTCCTGAACCCTCTCTTCTAGGGACTATCCATTGAGGGAAAGACATTAAATTATACAAGTTTTCTTCCTATGTTGCAGAAAACACCTCTATCAATGCCTTCTCCTAGATGAGGCAAAACACTACTTGGAGGAGAGGGGAAGGAGGAGGGATATTTAAAGTGATTGTAAAGTTTAATGAATAAGTGCTGATTCTCCCCCCGCAGCTCCTGCTCTCTTTAGCAGAACGATGATGAATCCAGCTTCCTCCAATCGTTGTGTGCCCCATTTGGCGTCCAGCTTGTGAGGCACACAACAAATGGGGGAAGCCAGAACATCATCGATATACTAATGAAAGCAGGAGCTGCGGGCGGAGGATCAGCGTTATGCTTAACATAACGCAAAAGGTATGTCATTTTAAAAATAAGTGTTTATAAAGGTTAATGAATCAAAGTGCCCCTGTTTTGAAGATAATTTTTTGAAACAGGGCACTTATTCATTTAACTTTACATTCACTTTTAGAGTTTTGGTGTAGCGTGTATTTGCCTCCTCCTGGTGGCCAGGTGATGTATTTCCCAAAAGTTAGGTCTTTAGGATTCTCACTACTATTAGAAATAAAACAAATATTTTAACAACTATATAAAAATATTTTGAGCTCTCAGCAACACTGTAAAAAAGACAGTTTTAAGAGTGACACCTGATGAGTTTCCTGCTCAAAGTGGGGACTTCCTCAGAGATCTCTAAGGAATTTAATTTAAAACCAGAAAAGATTTAATTTGGTTATCTGTGCTCCACTTGGCTGCTTTTAGTATCAGCTACTGTCCTACAATTTACAGGATAAACAAATTTGCAGAAATGAGACTTGTAGAACAGGTACAATTATAGATTGATGTAACCAATGCCTTAGTCTTTTCGGATCCTCAAACACAGTGGTATTGCGCATGCACAACGTCTCTCTGGGTAACCATTGATCATGCTCGTGATCGCCTAGACAACTGGAGTAAAGTATTTGCTTGACTGTACCATAGACTACTCATTTTTTAGTAAAAAGTGAATGTCACTGCAACAGATAGTACTAGGGTCAGGGACTAAAAGGTTTGAGAGAAGGGAGACCATTCAAGTCGCCAACAATGACTTTATCGCAGAGATCACAGCAACCAGGCAGATCTCAGAGAAGCAGCAGTGCAAAAAGTGAGGGGGTGGGGGGGGGGGGGTTGGAAGAGAAAAGGGAGACTCAAGACGAAGCCTCTAAGCAGATGGGAGGAAGGCTGAAGCCATATTAGAGACAGGCTCTATTATGTAAACAATATGGTAAATATAAAGCAAATCACAAAATTTAGGGAGAAGATCCCAACAGAGTAAAAAATATTTACAGCAAAATAAAGCAGAATGACCACTGCTTAAAGGGACATACAAATGCATATAACATGCTCCCAGCCAGTCAGCAGACAGTACTTCCATAATTCCCAAAAGCACAGGATGCATTGGAAAGTACAGGAAGCAGCTGCTCCACCTGGATTTTCAAACACCATGAAAGGGACATTTTCACGGGTGATTTTGTTTGCAAGATGAAAGAAAAAGAAAAGAAAAAAACACAACAACAATAGTCAATCAGCATCAGCAGTGCAAATGTCATGCATTACTTTAGTGTGATCTCATGAGATTTAATAGTAAACTACCTCAAACTAAATAGGAAAATAACATAACTGTGCCTGCACATGCCAGATGCCCACTCCCTTGCAAGTCCTGGGACTAGTATTCTGATTGGCAGCTTAAAGTCTCTTTAAAGTGTGTGAATACTTAGGACATTTTAAAGGTAAATATCTTCATTTTTTACATAGAGATGAGAGATGTTAAAGTGATATTTTCTAGTCTTTTTACAGCTATGCTGCATCACTTACATGTACTTTAACATTTGGGTATCATGTCCCTTTAAGTTTTACTATCTATAGGTATAAATTATAAACAGAATGATGTCTAACAAACGTTTTACTAAGAGTCAAAATAATCTTCCATAGTTTATTTTACAGACCACCACAAAAAATCAAATGTAGCTGGATTTGAAATTCCATAACTGAATTCAGTCTTTTAAATATTGGTAACCATCATTTAAATCTATAGAAAAAAACATTTACAGAATATATCACAAAGCATTTTCAAATAATAGAGCTGCACAGAATGCATTTATATTTAACCCATCTTCACAACTAACACCACTAGAAAAATACTTAAATTAAAACCATGTTTAATAAATAATAGAATACCCAACAAAAACATTGTGCAAATTAATCTAGCCCCTAAGCACTAGGGACTGTGAAAAAATGTACAATATTTATTTCCTTCTGAAGAATGGGTTAAAATTCTCATCCACAATGCTGCACAGTATTAGTTTGTATGCAAAATCTAGAGAGGTTTAGGCAATGTATTTGGGATAATCAGCCTTTAGACATAATAATTAGCATGCCGGTGGCATGCCTTGTGGTAAAGTTAAATCAATTACTGGTCAGGGTTCATGAGCCTTTACAGTTTATCATAAAATGACGACAGCTTGAGGCATGACTTCATTTTTATGCAGTGCATGAAATAAATGTAATTTATTCTATAATACAGAATAACTAGAAAACATAAATGTTCTTAAAGAGATAATGAAGCAAATACAATTTTATTGTATTCAAAGCTGCCGCAGAACACCCTTTCAAATGGGCTGGTATCTCTCTTTCATACCCCCACTGGGAAGTTGATTTCTGCTGTTGTTTCTTGTTCAAATAGCTGTTAAGGAAAATTTATCAAGATTACAGGCAGACACGCTCTCAAGTAGAGAAGCTGTCCGCCTGCAATCAGCATTTGTAATGCAGCATTGAGTACCAAAATGTAACATTGTAGATTAGCTCTTGTGTAATGTTGTTCCTCTGCTCTCGCAGAGTGCCAGGTGATCGATCGCCACTTCTGAGTCTAAAGAAGCAGTTTTTGCTTTTTGGATTCTTGGTTGCTAATGAGTTTTCACTACAAAGCATCAAATGCTGCAAATGTGGTTTGATACATTTTTCCTCATTGTATAGTCAATAATGCAGCAATTAAATGTTCAGCATAGGTGAAGGTTTCTACAGGCAAAACCAGCTATTTCAAATGATATAATTAAGGTAAAGGAGTACATTTCAAACTGTTTAATAAAATCCAAATTAAAATTGCCCATTAGGAACACATTAGAAAGTACACTGTCCCTTTACATCAGATACATTTTTACATGCATCAATAAATACATAAAACTAGAAAAATTGGAAAAGGAAAAACAACTTTAACTCTTACAACAATATCAAATTTCTCATTTGCATAAAAAACAACCCCCCCCCCCCCCCACACACACACAAATTCTTGGTTTCGGTCCTTTAAAGGAAATGTAATAAATAGAATATGCTCTCGCCCAATGCACTGCATGCAATCACAACTTGTAATTGTAGTAACTTACCCAGTAGTCCAGCAACAAAAAACAGAATTTATGCTTACCTGATAAATTACTTTCTCCAACGGTGTGTCCGGTCCACGGCGTCATCCTTACTTGTGGGAATATCTCTTCCCCAACAGGAAATGGCAAAGAGTCCCAGCAAAGCTGGCCATATAGTCCCTCCTAGGCTCCGCCCACCCCAGTCATTCGACCGACGGACAGGAGGAAAAAATAGGAGAAACCATATGGTACCGTGGTGACTGTAGTTAGAGAAAATAATTCATCAGACCTGATTAAAAAACCAGGGCGGGCCGTGGACCGGACACACCGTCGGATAAAGTAATTTATCAGGTAAGCATAAATTCTGTTTTCTCCAACATTGGTGTGTCCGGTCCACGGCGTCATCCTTACTTGTGGGAACCAATACCAAAGCTTTAGGACACGGATGAAGGGAGGGAGCAAATCAGGTTACCTAAACGGAAGGCACCACGGCTTGCAAAACCTCTCTCCCAAAAATAGCCTCCGAAGAAGCAAAAGTATCAAATTTGTAAAATTTGGCAAAAGTGTGCAGTGAAGACCAAGTCGCTGCCTTACATATCTGATCAACAGAAACCTCGTTCTTGAAGGCCCATGTGGAAGCCACAGCCCTAGTGGAGTGAGCTGTGATTCTTTCAGGAGGCTGCCAACCGGCAGTCTCGTAAGCCAATCGGATGATGCTTTTAAGCCAAAAGGAAAGAGAGGTAGAAGTCTCCTTTTGACCTCTCCTTTTACCAGAATAGACGCCAAACAGAGAAGATGTTTGTCTGAAATCTTTTGTAGCTTCTAAATAGAATTTTAGAGCACGGACTACGTCCAAATTGTGTAACAAACGTTCCTTCTTTGAAACTGGATTCGGACACAAAGAAGGTACAACTATCTCCTGGTTAATATTTTTGTTAGAAACAACCTTTGGAAGAAAACCAGGCTTAGTACGCAAAACCACCTTATCTGCATGGAACACCAGATAGGGCGGAGAACAGATAACTCTGAAACTCTTCTAGCAGAAGAAATAGCAACCAAAAACAAAACTTTCCAAGATAACAACTTAATATCTATGGAATGTAGAGGTTCAAACGGAACCCCATGAAGAACTGAAAGAACTAGATTTAAACTCCAGGGAGGAGTCAAAGGTCTGTAAACAGGCTTGATCCTAACCAGAGCCTGAACAAATGCTTGAACATCTGGCACAGCTGCCAGTCGTTTGTGTAGTAAGACAGATAAAGCAGAAATCTGTCCCTTTAGAGAACTCGCAGATAATCCCTTATCCAAACCTTCTTGCAGAAAGGAAAGAATCTTAGGAATTTTTATCTCATTCCATGGGAATCCCTTGGATTCACACCAGCAGATATATCTTTTCCATATTTTATGATAAATCTTTCTAGTTACCGGTTTTCTGGCCTGAACCAGAGTATCTATCACAGAATCTGAAAACCCACGCTTTGATAGAATCAAGCATTAAATCTCCAAGCCGTCAGCTGGAGGGAGACCAGATTTGGATGTTCGAATGGACCCTGAACAAGAAGGTCCTGTCTCAAAAGGTAGCTTCCATGGTGGAACCGATGACATATTCACCAGGTCTGCATACCAAGTCCTGCGTGGCCCTCTCCTGTTTGATCCTGGCTACCAGCCTGGGAATGAGAGGAAACGGTGGAAACACATAAGCTAGGTTGAAGGTCCAAGGTGCTACTAGTGCATCCACTAGAGTCGCCTTGGTATCCCTGGATCTGGACCCGTAGCAAGGAACCTTGAAGTTCTGACGAGACGCCATCAGATCCATGTCTGGAATGCCCCATAATTGAGTCAACTGGGCAAAGATCTCCGGGTGGAGTTCCCACTCCCCCGGATGGAATGTCTGACGACTCAGATAATCCGCTTCCCAGTTTTCCACACCTGGGATGTGGATCGCAGATAGATGGCAGGAGTGATCCTCCGCCCATTGTATTATTTTGGTCACTTCTTTCATCGCCAGGGAACTCCTCGTTCCCCCCTGATGATTGATATACGCAACAGTCGTCATGTTGTCTGATTGGAATCTTATGAATCTGGCCTTTGCAAGCTGAGGCCAAGCCCTGAGAGCATTGAATATCGCTCTTAGTTCCAGAATGTTTATCGGGAGAAGAGACTCTTCCCGAGACCATAGTCCCTGAGCTTTCAGGGATTCCCAGACCGCGCCCCAGCCCACTAGACTGGCGTCGGTCGTGACAATGACCCACTCTGGTCTGCGGAAGCTCATTCGCTGGGATAGGTGGTCCAGGGTTAGCCACCAACGGAGTGAATCTCTGGTCTTCTGATCTACTTGAATCACTGGAGACAAGTCTGTATAGTGCCCATTCCACTGTTTCAGCATGCACAGTTGTAATGGTCTTAGATGAATTCGCGCAAAAGGAACTATGTCCATTGCTGCCACCATCAACCCTACTACTTCCATGCACTGAGCTATGGAAGGACGTGGAACAGAATGAAGAACTTTACAAGCGCTTAGAAGTTTTGACTTTGACGTCTGTCAGAAAAATCCTCATTTCTAAGGAATCTATTATTGTTCCCAAGAAGGGAACTCTTGCTGACGGAGACAGAGAACTTTTTTCTATGTTCACCTTCCATCTGTGAGATCTGAGAAAGGCCAGAACGATGTCTGTATGAGCCTTTGCTTTTGAAAGGGACGACGCTTGTATTAGAATGTCGTCCAAGTATGGTACAACTGCAATGCCCCTCGGTCTTAGAACCGCTAGAAGGGACCCGAGTACCTTTGTGAAAATCCTTGGAGCAGTGGCTAATCCGAATGGGAGGGCCACAAACTGGTAATGTTTGTCCAGAAAGGCGAACCTTAGGAACTGATGATGTTCTTTGTGGATAGGAATATGTAGGTACGCATCCTTTAGATCCACGGTAGTCATAAATTGACCTTCCTGGATAGTGGGTAGAATCGTTCGAATGGTTTCCATTTTGAACGATGGTACCCTGAGAAATTTGTTTAGGATCTTTAAATCCGGAATTGGTCTGAAGGTTCCCTCTTTTTTGGGAACTACGAACAGATTTGAGTAAAATCCCATTCCTTGTTCCGTCATTGGAACTGGGTGTATCACTCCCATCTGTAACAGATGCACAATGTAAGAACGCCTGTCTCTTTATTTGGTTTGAGGATAAGTGAGGCATGTGGAACCTTCCCCTTGGGGGTAGTTCCTTGAATTCCAGAAGATAACCCTGAGAAACTATTTCTAGCGTCCAGGGATCCTGAACATCTCTTGCCCAAGCCTGAGCAAAGAGAGAGAGAGAGTCTGCCCCCCACTAGATCCGGTCCCGGATCGGGGGCTACTCCTTCATGCTGTTTTGTTAGCGGTAGCAGGCTTCTTGGCCTGCTTACCCTTGTTCCAGCCTTGCATCGGTTTCCAGGCTGGTTTGGACTGTGAGGCATTACCCTCTTGCTTAGAGGATGCAGAATTAGAGGCCGGTCCGTTCCTGAAATTACGAAAGGAACGAAAATTAGACTTATTCTTGGCCTTGAAAGGCCTATCTTGTGGGAGGGCGTGGCCCTTTCCCCCACTGATGTCTGAGATAATCTCTTTCAATTCTGGTCCAAAGAGAGTTTTTCCCTTGAAGGGGATGTTCAGCAATTTTGTCTTGGATGATACATCCGCTGACCAAGATTTTAGCCAAAGCGCTCTGCGCGCCACAATTGCAAACCCTGAATTTTCCGCCGCTAATCTAGCCAATTGCAAAGCGGCATCTAAAATAAAAGAGTTAGCCAACTTAAGTGCGTGAACTCTGTCCATAACCTCCTCATATGGAGTCTCTCTACTGAGCGACTTTTCTAGTTCCTCGAACCAGAACCACGCTGCTGTAGTGACAGGAACAATGCACGAAATGGGTTGTAGAAGGTAACCTTGCTGTACAAAAATATTTTTAAGCAAACCCTCCAATTTTTTATCCATAGGATCTTTGAAAGCACAATTATCCTCGATAGGAATAGTAGTGCGCTTGTTTAGAATATTATTAAGAATATTATTAAGGAATGTGCACAAATAACTGAATATAGCTATATCATATAGTCAATAAGACCTAGATATATATGTTTAATAATTAATTAAAACATGATATACATATAACTATCAAGTATGGCAAAATATAAAATCAAATGATTACCATTAAAATATCATGATTAACAGCTATAACTACTGCCAATATTAATTGTATAGATATAGTAAATATAGCTCCCACATAAATCCCTGGATATATACAGTATCTCACAAAAGTGAGTACACCCCTCACATTTTTGTAAATATTTTACTTTTGTTGCCAACGGTTTAGACATTAAAGGGACATGACACCCACATTTTTACTTTCATGATTTAGAAAGAGAATGCATTTTTTAACATCTTTCTAATTTACTTCTATTATCTAATTTGTTTTATTCTCTTGATATTCTTTGCTGAAAAGCATATCTAGATATGCTCAGTAGCTGCTGATTGGTTGCTGAACATAGAAACCTCATGTAATTGGCTCAACCATGTGCATTGCTTTTTCTTCAACTAAGGATATCTAAAAAATGAAGCAAAATAAATAATAGAACTAAATTGTAATGTGGTTTAAATTTGTATGTTCTATCTAAATCATGAAAGAAAGATTTTGGGTTTAGTGGCCCTTTAATGGCTGTGTGTTGAGTTATTTGAGGGGACAGCCAATTTGCACTGTTATAGAGGCTGTACACTCACTACTTTACATTGTAGCAAAGTGTCATTTCTTCAGTGTTGTCACATGAAAAGTTACAATAAAATATTTACAAAAATGTGAGGGGTGTACTCACTTTTGTGAGATACTGTATATTCCATTTTTACAGCCATGCAGAGTTGCATAATAGCACCCTGTGGGAAACTAGATGGAAGGCTAGAATTCAACTGCTCAAACCTCTCACCACTCATTATGTGTTCCTGCTTAACTGTCACATTATATATGCCAGTGGGAGACAGCAAATTTACACTGTTATACAGGCTGTACACTCACTTCTTTATATTGTAGCAAAGTGTCATTTCAGTGTTGTCACATGAAAAGATAGAATAAAATATTTACAAAAATGTGAGGGGGTGTACTTACAGGTATACCTCACTTTACAGCGCTTCACTTTACAGCGATTCGCTAATACATCGCTTTGTGGAGCTGAAGTTCAACCTCCAAGGATTTTGAAACAGTGCTATAATCATCGTGAGATTGCTAGAAAAGTGAATGGCACCATTTTGTTATGCTTAGTTCACTCTGTTTATAGCATTGCAGTGCAATCTGTGTCTCAGTGCTATAGTCTGGCAAATTTTACTACAGTAACTATCACTATTTTACAGGTACAGTATTTATTGAATACTAATTGAATACTTTCTGTGCTAGTGTTAAACTAAACATAGCACTATTGCACCCCTAATAATATGTTAGTTCAAACATATTTTGAGGATTTTAAACACTGAAAAGAAAGCTAAAACTGCCTGGTCCCTAACACGCTGTATGAGCGGGGTATACCTGTACTTGTGTGAGATACTGTAACATAAATAGGGTATTGTATGGGGACATACAAATATATATATTCAAATATTAAATCGCCCATATCACTATTGATATAAGAGCAATACGTGTATTAAATAACCACTTTATTAAAAAATCTCAGAAATATACTTCTGAAGTATTGAGAAATAAAGTTATTTTATAGAACAAACTACCTAACATTTTAGTCAGGGGTTTTAAAAAAAAAAAAAAAAATATGCAAAAGTTAATGAAGACAGTAAGAATATTGAGAAAGCAACCACACAGAGTGTAAAGGATGTAGCTATAGATACATAAAGATCAGGTCTCCCTAACAGGCCACATTTGGAATATATATGAATGAGTGCACAGGTGAAATAATCAGCTAATTAGCAAACAGGGTTATTTTATCTTATCTCACCCAAGGTAATCCTGAAAATCTGGCCTGTTAGGGAGACCTGAGGACAGGTTTGAAAACCGGTTATGTAGAGTGATCAAAAGCTACTGAAAACCAGAAGTAATATTTATTGAGCACTGTTCTGTCTAAAAAAAAAAAAAAACATACATTTTAAAATATCCTATTTTAAATTCACATGCCTGCTCTGACTATACAGAGTTTTCTTTTTATTGTGTCCCTCTACGCCAATTAAGTGGTGTGAGTTTTCCTGATCAGACAATGAATAGACATAAGTAAAAATCACAATGTCCCTTTAAGCATTTTGCTGCTTACGGATGGGTTCTGAATGACTGAAACTCTATAAAATCTCTAAAAGGGATAGTCTAGTCAAAATTAAACATTTCATGATTCAGATAGAGCATGCAATTTTAAGCAACTTTCTAATTTACTCCTATTAATTTTTCTTCATTCTCTTGGTATCTGTATTTGAAAAAGATAGAATGTAAGCTTAGGAGCCGGCCCATTTTTGGTTCAGACCCTGGGTAGCGCTTGCCGATTGGTGGATTACATTTAGCCACCAATCAGCAAGCGCTACCCAGGTGATAAACCAAAAATGGGCCGCCTCCTAAGCTTACATTCTTGTTTTTTCAAATAAAGATACCAAGAGACCAAAGAAAAATTGATAGTAGGAGTAATCTAAAACGTTGCTTAAAATTGCATGCGTATCTGAATCATGAAAGTTTAATTTTGACTAGAATATCCCTTTAAGATCTTTGGTGTTTGTGAAGAAGCAGTTTTAATCACACTAGATACAATTTAACCTAAAAACTTACTTCAGGAATGGAAGTAAAATATTTGACTATTTCCGTGAACAACTTTTATGGTATTTACATTTAAATGTTACAAGGCTTTGAAGCAATAATTACATTTTCACAGCCGTCAACAAATAAAAAAAAAATACAATCTGTATTTGGTATCACATAAAAAGTTGTCACCAATTATAATGGGTAATAAGTTTGGAACATGTGGTATTTTTCTCCTTTATGGAGTTTGCTAGAACGGATATCAATATCTGACTCACATTATATTGTGTGTGGGAGAGTGGCACTTATATATGGTTTTGGATTTCCAAAGGTAACTGAAGTTGCAAACAAGTTTTCTCATTAGACTGTTCTTTTCATATTAATATGTAAATTTAATAAGGATCAATTTTTCAAGCTTCCAAAGAATGTGCTTATTCAAACAGTTTGCAACTTTGCTTCTCTTCGGAAAAAGCCTTTTTGTCGTCCTTAATGAATCACAGACTCATTGCTTTCATGAAATAAAAGTAATTAATCAAGCTGTAGATTATGAACCGCAGGCTGAACTTGAAAATGATAAATGAAATAAATCTCTCCGCTTCAAAAAGTTATTAATTCCAAAAAAAAATTGCAGTTGTTGTTACACAGCAACAACAGGTTTGAAAGCTGAATTTCATCTCAAAAAGGCTCTACACAATTTATATAGAGCAAAAGTTGAACAAAAGGGTGATTAAAATTAATATATTTTGTTTTGCATACAGTGTTCAGTTTTTCACTAGGATAAACTGCCACCATGTTGAAACCTAGTTTCCATTTATCTAATCTTTTCTGCTAAGGCCAATTAGGGCCAGATATTAAAGTTTACTATTTAATACACCTCAAAAAGATACCTGTCAAACATAGGTTTGAATTAATGAGAATATAGCATCTCACAAAAGCGAGTACACCCTCACATTTTTGTAAAGTTTTTTTTTTAATTTAATTTTTATTGAGGTTTATAAAGAGGACCACGGAAGAAAAAATACTTCAGTTCACAATGACATCAGGTCAAAGAAACGTACCATAAAGTAAGTATTAGATACATATCTAAATAGTAAATAACAACAAGAAAACAAATTTTCAAGTAGAAAGTACAGTTAGGGTTACTGTGGAAAATCTATGTATATGTGACTCATAGACATATATTTCAGCTTAACTACAAGAAGTAGTTACAAACCATTGCCAGTATAAAAACAAAAGTTCAACCTGCTAGGTAGACACATCCAGTAAAAAAAAAAAAAAAAAAAATATTATTATTTATATATATATATATATATATATATATATATATATATATATATATATATATATATATATATATATATATATATATATATATATATATATATATATATATATAACCTCTTTTTTGAGAATAATGTAGAATCCTCATATAGAGCTGGGAGCCACTCTTGGGCTCCAAAACTCATATTATGAATAATAGAGGAATATTAAATTCTGAAATGGCCACTTTTGGGCCTTTGAACTGCTAATTGATCTGGAGTACATGGTAAGTTAAATCTACTCTATATATTCATGGAGGAATATTTCTGGGATCTTGAACCTTCTTTAATGCAAGTGAGGTCATAAATGTTGCCCTTGATCTATTTATATGTACCCCTCCAATCCCCTCTAGTGGAGAAGCCCTGCAACTACGTGACATCTTATAAATGTGTGCTAATGGTCCACCAGAACTCTATTCATAGATATTCTAAGGCCTCAAACTATAATAAAAGTTAAATAGATAGTTACAGAGCTGAAATCCCCACATCATTTTTACACATTCTGCCATCAACATTTAAGCCTATGCACTAATTTACATATAAACAGGATTAAAAACATGCATATGAGGTTCCTCCAGGGGCGGTTCTACACAGGGGCCCACAGGGGCCAGTGCCCCTGTAAAAATGTCCCTGGCCCCCCCTGTGGCCCCCCTGAGCTGGCCACTGAGCTGACTGAAAAATACCGGACAAGATCAAGGCTATTTATCTGCTTCCCTGTCCCTGAAACGCTGTCTAGTCAAAGTGTGGGGTTAACAAAGTGAAGTAAAACTTGTGCCCCCTCCCCTTTCAGAGATGTGCTACAGTTCCCAGGTTGTTGTGGGGGCGGGGCGTCTTACAGCTGCAGTCTTCAGACAAGAGTTCCAGAAGTGTCACTGGTTGGTTTTGCAGACGTTCTCTCTAGCCTGTACACTGCCAGAACAGAAGAGATGTAAGTCTGCCCTCTCACCTCCACAACTCTATAATGACTGCTGGAGTGTTTTCCTTGTTTTTCTAATGTATGTAAATAATTATTTGACACCATTTTCATTGAATGTGCTATCTGAACTATGTAGCATTAGTTAAGTGCATAGACTTCTTTTTTTATTTTAGTTTTTTATACTCAGTGTGTGTATGTGTATGTATGTGTATATGTATGTATGTGTGTATATGTGTGTGCATATATGTTTGTGTGTATATATGTGTGTGTATATGTGTGTGTGTATGTATGTATGTATGTGTATATATGTGTATGCATGGTGTGTGTGTGTGTATGTATGTATGTATGTATGTATATGTGTGTATGTGTGTGTATGGATGTGTGTATATGTATGTGTGTGTTTGTGTATGTGTGTGTCTGTATGTATGTATGTGTATATATGTGTATGTATGGGGTGTGTGTGTATATATATATATATATATATATATATATATATATATATATAGTGTGTGTGTATGTATGTGTGTGTGTGTGTATATACATATATACATATATATATATATATATATATATATATATATATATATATATATATATATATATGTGTGTGTGTTTGTGTGTGTCTCCTCCAACCGATGATGCAATGGGTTTCAAATAGATACGCCACCTAACAATCACTCACAACGATATCCCTTGCTGATGGCAACTGCCTGTGATCCTCCGACAACCACCACTTGCCAAGTGGTGGTTGTCGAAGGATCACAGGCAGTTGCATCATCGGTCGGAGGAGACGAACACCCTGGAGGGCTTACCCAGGAGTTGTTGATCCGCGAATAGTGGGATTCCTTCTAGAATCGCAAGTATTTTCCACTACGGCGGTTACTCAAGAAATGTGCAAATTGTGGGATTGCCATCAAAGTTATAGCTATAACTACCTGTGCACAGGAGACAGTGCAGCTGCTTAAGTAAGGGTAGTAGCAGGCTGATCTCACTCCAACTATCCGTTATATTCCTATATAAGGATAACTTCACTTTTGGAAATGAACTTCCTTATTGTAGTGCTGGACAACCGTAAAATAATTTTGTGACTTTAAACAGGAACTGTTAATATTCTTTTTCTTTTTCACATTATTTGAATTTAAGAGCTCTAATTATTTATGGTTATCTAATTATTTGTTTATGTTTGGGGATTCATAGTGCACTATGATAGGGAGTGGCTATATTTATGGCTATAATTATGCTATTTCATGCCTTGTGGTTGCTCCAATAAATGCCTCCTATATGCTCCTCCTGTGTTACTTGTGAAATTACTGGTATTATAGTTTGGTAATTTTCTCCTTTGGTATATTGAGGCCTAGGTATTATATCCTCTAAATGTTATGGTACTAGTTAGTGCTGGATAGGAATGGCTTTATAATCTTCTTCTAGTTGAATATTTATTGAATCTTTTCCTCCTACACCAATGGTCTGTCAATACTTTAACAACAGGCTATTGTTACTAACCTATTATTGGTAATATTGTTAGTTGCTGACAACACTTTCTGTATATATATATATATATATATATATATATATATATATATATATATATATATATATATAAAAATATATATGTGTGCGTGTGTGTATATATGTGAATGGATGTGTGTGTATATATTATGTACAAATTATAAATATATATACATTTATACACACACACACATATAAATATAAATATATATATATATATATATATATATATATATATATATATATATATATATATATATATATATATATATATCATTTGTTTCCATTTTTTAATGTGCCCCCCCTGATTAAACACTGGCCCTCACCTTGGCCCCCCCAGTAAAATTTGTCTAGAACCGCCACTGGGTTCCTCTGAGTAAATAAAAAATTAGAAAAGTAAATATAACAACAGACCAAATTGGGTGTAATAAACATATCAGGTTGAAGGTCTACAGCTCCTTGTAATACTCTATTCAGATTAATGCTTAGTGATCGCCCATGTGTCGCCTAACGAAACAGGCAAGCAGTGTAATAGGATTGGGTAGCTGGGGCCCTTAACTCCCAACCTTTTCAATCTGTAGGGGTTCAGTGGGTCATCCTTTAGATTGACCAGTATATTCAGCAAGATTGTGATTTTGCCAAGAGCTAGATAGAAGTATTAGCCTGTATGTGAAAGAGGAGCTCTAAACTAACTAAGCTGCAACAGTAAATAATGAATGACTAACTGTATTTTCAGTATATCTGAATACATCTGCAGGATAAACTGAACAAGTAATTGTGTACATCACATACATAAAACAAGCTCACAAATTACATTTACAAAGATTGAACCATGAATACTGGTGCTAATAAACTCACTTCTAAGTCCCACAATAGAAGCAAATCTCAGGGAACGGTGAGAGATACATATCATAAGGGACTTGCTGCATGTAAAACAGCCTAACCCACTCCAGATCTCTGAGGCTCAGTTGGGATCATATAATTATCCTTCTGGGGTGGGTAGCCGCTATAGACGGACCAGACTGACATACTCAGCACCTTCTGGTAAGGCCCAACATGTAGCTACAGCCTGTCCGGGAGTAGAAATGCAGCCAAGATTGGATGTGGAATCCAGGAACTGTGAGACTCAGCAGTGGGTACGCAAGCGATCATTTCATCTAAAGCATCAAGGTACTGCTGAGAAGTGTAAGTGTACGGCTTAGATCTACCTTCCTACTGTCTGTAGGGGTGCCTAGCGTTGCATTGTGATCTCTTTGGCAATTCAGCCCCATGGTAGCTGAACTTGTCAGGTAGGGGATCTAGATTAATACCCACTGGATCATTGAAGGCTCTCTTAGTCACAACTGTAGCAGGAGCCTCTAGAATGAATCCGGATCTCGGCAGACCCACCGCAGGGGTGTCAGATCCATACATGTGTGCCAGATCGATCCGGTGTTCAGGTTCTGTCGGGATGTATGGTAAGTGTGGTTCCTGATCTGCTAAAATCGGCAGGACCTCAGCAGTATATTCCAATCCGATTTTGACCCATAGGCATTTTGAATTGTACTGCGTGTCTCCTCCTCTATGCAAATTAGGTGGGTTGTTAGTAGCCCTTCAAGCACTTGTAAGATATGCATCGCCATGTTTTGCAAATTGTTCCTATTTCTATAGGAAATCATAACCCCGGTAATGGGGGGGGGGATTAATGTGCGGCAGCCCCAGACCTGCGTCCCACTAGCTCAGTGTGTATAATTATCTCACAGCAGAGTCGCAATGGCTTGCAAAATGGCTTCAAGGCCTGTGGGAAGGTTCGTCACGCAGCTGTCTCAAAGAACATAGGTCAAAACATAGTCAGATCATCCGCTTTCCTATGAAATCCAGACTCAAGCAATATAGGAATCCAGAGTGTCAAAGTAGTGTGATGTTTAGTAGATTTACTATGGATAATCTGTAAAAAGTCTTCTTGATCTCAGAGAGCTTCACTAAGACACGTCTTGCCGCTTTGAGAGTAGGCTCCGCCCCCCACATTTTTGTAAATATTTTATTACCGTATATCTTTTCATGTGACAACACTGAAATTACACTTTGCTACAATATAAAGAAGTGAGTACACCCCTAAGTGGAAATGTCCAAATTGGGCCCAATTAGCCATTTCCCCCACGCCAGTGTCATGTGACTCATTAGTGTTACAAGGTCTCAGGTGTGAATTGGCAGCAGGTGAGTTGAATTTAGTGTTATCTCTCTCACACTGGTCACTGGAAGTTCGATAACGATCCCAAACACACCTCCAAGAAGACCATTGCCTTGCTAAAGAAGCTGAGGGTAAAGGTGATGGACTGGCCAAACATGTCTCCAGACCTAAACTCTATAGAGCATCTGTGGGGCATCCTTAAATGGAAGGTGGGGGGCACAAGGTCTAACATCCATCAGCTCTGTGAAGTCGTCATATAGGAGTGGAAGAGGACTCCAGTGGCATCCTGTGAAGCTCTGGTGAACTCCATGCCCAAGAGGGTTAAGGCAGTGCTGGAAAATAATGGTGGCCACACAAAATATTGACACTTTGGGTCCAATTTGGACATTTCCACTTAGGGGTGTACTCACTTTGGTTGCCAATAGTTTAGACATTAATGGCTGTGCGTTGAGTTATTTTGAAGGGACAGCAAATTTACACTGTTATACAGGCAGTACACTCACTACTTTACATTGTAGCAAAGTGTTATTTCTTCAGTGTTTTCACATGAAAAAAGATATAATAAAATAAATACAAAAATGTGAGGGGCGTACTCACTTTTGTGAGATACTGTATATTCCCTTTTTACAGCCACAATAGCACCCTGTGGAAACTAGATGGAAGGCTAGAATTCAACTGCTCAAACCTCTCACCACTCATTATGTGTTCCTGCTTAACTGTCACATTATATATGCCAGTGGGAGAGAGATCTGTCATTAGAGATAACTTCAATAATGTGGCAGAAAGCCATTATATACACCAAGAAAGCAATTCACTGTGTAACATTTTATGATCTATATTACAAGCTGTTGGTTTGGTGACATCTAGTACCACCGGCAACGCATATAATTTACCCAAATAATATATGATAAGTGCTGGCATAACTAATTCTGACGATACAACATTACATATATGGTGGGAGGGCCCTAAAATGTTATCCTTATGGGAAAAAAAGGACACTTTTCTATTAGCTTGAAAATTGCCACAGGCGGGAACACGGTTGAAAGACAAATTGCTTGGCTGGAATCAAGTACTGTATCAGATATAATTTAAAATGTTGGCATATGTCCATAACTCCTTAGGTACCATTGACACTCATATTATGATTAGGATTAAGTGGTACACCTTTCTAAATGAAATGAATGTTGTGTGATTTATGTTGTTGGTTTGCCTGTTTAGTGGGAAGAGCCTAGTTTCCTTTTTCTTTTTTGGCCATCTATCCTGTTGAGGAGAACAAGACGAGCTGGTTCCTCTATCCCTCTCATTTTCGCCCTCTTTTTTTATTCTCTCTCCCTTCAGTTTTATAAGCAATAGTCTTGAATGGTTTGGCTGCAAACTGTTTTTTATTAAACTTCTAATCTGTTATCATGGTAAAATGTATGAAAGTGCAACCTTGATATGGTATACCCTTACATATTATCCCCAGTGGTTTGGGGATTTGATATTTATAATCTTTATACTTTGTTTCCTATCTGAATATGAATAATATGGGCCCTTAAAAAATATTTTAAATAGAATGATCATAATGATCGTTATTTCCTATCTTAACTTAATCTAACATTAGAGATTCTTATAGTTGTTATTTTTAGCCTTATAAACTTGTGTGATTTTCTTACACAGGGGTTGTTAGATTATACTTGTTCTGCTCTAATCCTGAGCTCACTCTGGGGCAAGCTTCTACCTACTGCTTATATTATGATTGGTAAATGTAGAGGACATATATGTTGTGCCATTTCCATAGGTTATTGATAAATATAATAATATGTAATAATGCATTTCAGTTATGCGTTTTCTGTATACACAAAATGCCTTAATAAAGATCTATTTTTTTGTTAAAAATATACAAATTATGAATTAGTTTAAATAATAAAATAACAATTTTTGCTTCTATACAGAAATTGGTGCTGCTAAGTGGAAACTTAGGTTCTCCTTATCTAATCTCTTCTTATAAGGCCAATTAGAGACAGATATTAAAGACTTAGCGCTAACAATGGTTGTGTGGAATATACCAATGTTAAGATCAGCTCGTGTAGCAGGGGATATGAAATAATAACAGGCTTTTAAAGCTAGGAGAACTAAAAACATTGGTGGTGCCCATTACTTTACAAACTCAGGGGAATTTGAAAAACTTTAAAATGTTCATAGTGAAGTTACAAGGAAAGGAAACAAAATAAAAGTAAACTGCAAATGTTTTTTCAATTCAGAATTAAAAATATATTTATTTTCAATGCTGGTGTGGGTGGATGTTTTAAAACTGTCAATAATTCAGACTAGGATACCTCAGGAAAAGTTTTAATAGTTTTATGTTAATTGGCGACTATATAAGTGAGACAAGTCATGTGTGATATCAAAATACTCCACTTGGTTGCACAATGTGAATGTGTATGAAGGTATTTATATTAAATGCACCAGTACAAAATTATAATCCCTTTCAGCCATGTCTTGAGAAATGATGTATTCCCACCATAAACAAGTTATTATAACTCCATGCAGTCCCTAAAAGAGAGGCTGTTTTAGTATCTGGAGAGGAGATGAACCAAAAATGTATTTAATGCATGCTGCGAAATACAATGTTATCATTTACTTGGAAAGCAATGAAAAAGTGCATGGATGGACATTTTCCTTTCTTCAATCTCCCTCAGGAAAGAAAAATATACTGGTAAAGTAATAGGTTCTGTTATTATGTCTGTTTTATTTGAATGTGTTTGCATTGTGTAATTGGGTCTGTTAATGTATTATATGCACACTGACTAGTTATGCTCATAATAAATGTTTAGCTATTACATTTTGCCTTTGTTTAAAGGGACACTCAAGTCAAAATAAACTTTTAGGATTCAGATAGAACATGCATTTAAAGACAATTTCCAAGTTACTTCCATTATTCATACTTTCTGGGGAACAAGATCCTACTGAGCATGTGCACAAGCTTACAGGGTATACATATACTAGTCGCTGATTGGCTGATGTCTGTCACATGATAAAGGGGGACAGAAAATGGGAGAAAAAATAAATTAGTAAAAAAAAAAATTATCTGCTACTTATTTGAAATTCAGAGTAAGTGCTATTGCATTGTCTTTTTATTATGTACCAGTTAATTATGTAATTCTACTACATATAGTGGAACTGTATTACCAAAGAGACAGATATAACAGCATTGTGTATTAAGAATTTTGACAAATTGTGTTTCTGGTTTTTAGTCTGTTTGGTGAAACCTAGGACCCCCCCGGAGTTCCTGGGTGTTGGTAGTAGAGATCTATCGCAGTGACAAGCATTGAAAATGTTTTTATTTTTTTCCACTTTTCTGGATCTAATATAGACTTGGGCTGGGGGATATGGGCAAAAAAAAATCCATTTTTTTTGGAAAAAAATGTGAGTGCGATTTAATTGCGATTTTCTTATAAATGACTATAACACCTTCGTTTTGCATTCTAAAGTTTATTTAACACTACAGAATCTTAATGTACATGTTTCTCAATGTCCAATACACTACTGGAGCTTAAAAATACAAAACAAAAAATAGTTAAAATAAAAAACATAATTTATGTAAGAACTTACCTGATAAATTCATTTCCTTCATATTAGCAAGAGTCCATGAGCTAGTGACGTATGGGATATACATTCCTACCAGGAGGGGCAAAGTTTCCCAAACCTCAAAATGCCTATAAATACACCCCTCACCACACCCACAATTCAGTTTAACGAATAGCCAAGAAGTGGGGTGATAAAAAAGTGCGAAAGCATATAAAATAAGGAATTGGAATAATTGTGCTTTATACAAAATCATAACCACCACAAAAAAAAGGGCGGGCCTCATGGACTCTTGCTAATATGAAAGAAATGAATTTATCAGGTAAGTTCTTACATAAATTATGTTTTCTTTCATGTAATTAGCAAGAGTCCATGAGCTAGTGACGTATGGGATAATGAATACCCAAGATGTGGATCTTTCCACACAAGAGTCACTAGAGAGGGAGGGATAAAATAAAGACAGCCAATTCCTGCTGAAAATAATCCACACCCAAAATAAAGTTTAACGAAAAACATAAGCAGAAGATTCAAACTGAAACCGCTGCCTGAAGTACTTTTCTACCAAAAACTGCTTCAGAAGAAGAAAATACATCAAAATGGTAGAATTTAGTAAAAGTATGCAAAGAGGACCAAGTTGCTGCTTTGCAAATCTGATCAATCGAAGCTTCATTCCTAAACGCCCAGGAAGTAGAAACTGACCTAGTAGAATGAGCTGTGATCCTCTGAGGCGGAGTTTTACCCGACTCAAAATAGGCAAGATGAATTAAAGATTTCAACCAAGATGCCAAAGAAATGGCAGAAGCTTTCTGGCCTTTTCTAGAACCGGAAAAGATAACAAATAAACTAGAAGTCTTTCGGAAAGACTTAGTAGCTTCAACATAATATTTCAAAGCTCTAACAACATCCAAAGAATGCAACGATTTCTCCTTAGAATTCTTAGGATTAGGACATAATGAAGGAACCACAATTTCTCTACTAATGTTGTTGGAATTCACAACTTTAGGTAAAAATTCAAAAGAAATTCGCAACACCGCCTTATCCTGATGAAAAATCAGAAAAGGAGACTCACAAGAAAGAGCAGATAATTCAGAAACTCTTCTGGCAGAAGAGATTGCCAAAAGGAACAAAACTTTCCAAGAAAGTAATTTAATGTCCAATGAATGCATAGGTTCAAACGGAGGAGCTTGAAGAGCCCCCAGAACCAAATTCAAACTCCAAGGAGGAGAAATTGACTTAATGACAGGTTTTATACGAACCAAAGCTTGTACAAAACAATGAATATCAGGAAGATTAGCAATCTTTCTGTGAAAAAGAACAGAAAGAGCAGAGATTTGACCTTTCAAGGAACTTGCGGACAAACCCTTATCTAAACCATCCTGAAGAAACTGTAAAATTCTCGGTATTCTAAAAGAATGCCAAGAAAAATGATGAGAAAGACACCAAGAAATATAGGTCTTCCAGACTCTATAATATATCTCTCTAGATACAGATTTACGCGCCTGTAACATAGTATTAATCACAGAGTCAGAGAAACCTCTTTGACCAAGAATCAAGCGTTCAATCTCCATACCTTTAAATTTAAGGATTTCAGATCCTGATGGAAAAAAGGACCTTGCGACAGAAGGTCTGGTCTTAACGGAAGAGTCCACGGTTGGCAAGAGGCCATCCGGACAAGATCCGCATACCAAAACCTGTGAGGCCATGCCGGAGCTACCAGCAGAACAAACGAGCATTCCTTCAGAATCTTGGAGATTACTCTTGGAAGAAGAACTAGAGGCGGAAAGATATAGGCAGGATGATACTTCCAAGGAAGTGATAATGCATCCACTGCTTCCGCCTGAGGATCCCGGGATCTGGACAGATACCTGGGAAGTTTCTTGTTTAGATGAGACGCCATCAGATCTATTTCTGGAAGTTCCCACATTTGAACAATCTGAAGAAATACCTCTGGGTGAAGAGACCATTCGCCCGGATGCAACGTTTGGCGACTGAGATAATCCGCTTCCCAATTGTCTATACCTGGGATATGAACCGCATAGATTAGACAGGAGCTGGATTCCGCCCAAACCAGAATTCGAGATACTTCTTTCATAGCCAGAGGACTGTGAGTCCCTCCTTGATGATTGATGTATGCCACAGTTGTGACATTGTCTGTCTGAAAACAAATGAACGATTCTCTCTTCAGAAGAGGCCAAAACTGAAGAGCTCTGAAAATTGCACGGAGTTCCAAAATATTGATCGGTAATCTCACCTCCTGAGATTCCCAAACTCCTTGTGCTATCAGAGATCCCCACACTGCTCCCCAACCTGTGAGACTTGCATCTGTTGAAATTACAGTCCAGGTCGGAAGCACAAAAGAAGCCCCCTGAATTAAACGATGGTGATCTGTCCACCACGTTAGAGAGTGTTGTACAATCGGTTTTAAAGATATTAATTGAGATATCTTTGTGTAATCCTTGCACCATTGATTCAGCATACAGAGCTGAAGAGGTCGCATGTGAAAACGAGCAAAGGGGATCGCGTCCGATGCAGCAGTCATAAGACCTAGAATTTCCATGCATAAGGCTACCGAAGGGAATGATTGTGACTGAAGATTTCGACAAGCTGAAATCAATTTTAGACGTCTCTTGTCTGTTAAAGACAGAGTCATGGACACTGAATCTATCTGGAAACCCAGAGAGGTTACCCTTGTCTGAGGAATCAATGAACTTTTTGGTAAATTGATCCTCCAACCATGATCTTGAAGAAACAACACAAGTCGATTCGTATGAGATTCTGCTAAATGTAAAGACTGAGCAAGTACCAAGATATCGTCCAAATAAGGAAATACCACAATACCCTGTTCTCTGATTACAGACAGAAGGGCACCGAGAACCTTTGTAAAAATTCTTGGAGCTGTAGCTAGGCCAAACGGCAGAGCCACAAACTGGTAATGCTTGTCCAGAAAAGAGAATCTCAGGAACTGAAAATGATCTGGATGAATCGGAATATGCAGATATGCATCCTGTAAATCTATTGTGGACATATAATGCCCTTTCTGAACAAAAGGCAAGATAGTCCTTACAGTTACCATTTTGAACGTTGGTATCCTTACATAACGATTCAATATTTTTAGATCCAGAACTGGTCTGAAGGAATTCTCCTTCTTTGGTACAATGAAGAGATTTGAATAAAACCCCATCCCCTGTTCCGAAACTGGAACTGGCATAATTACTCCAGCCAACTCTAGATCTGAAACACAATTCAGAAATGCTTGAGCTTTCACTGGATTTACTGGGACACGGGAAAGAAAAAATCTCTTTGCAGGAGGTCTCATCTTGAAACCAATTCTGTACCCTTCTGAAACAATGTTCTGAATCCAAAGATTGTGAACAGAATTGATCCAAATTTCTTTGAAAAAACGTAACCTGCCCCCTACCAGCTGAGCTGGAATGAGGGCCGCACCTTCATGTGGACTTAGAAGCAGGCTTTGCCTTTCTAGTAGGCTTGGATTTATTCCAGACTGGAGATGGTTTCCAAACTGAAACTGCTCCTGAGGATGAAGGATCAGGCTTTTGTTCTTTGTTGAAACGAAAGGAACGAAAACGATTATTAGCCCTGTTTTTACCCTTAGATTTTTTATCCTGTGGTAAAAAAGTTCCTTTCCCACCAGTAACAGTTGAGATAATAGAATCCAACTGAGAACCAAATAATTTGTTACCCTGGAAAGAAATGGAAAGTAGAGTTGATTTAGAAGCCATATCAGCATTCCAAGTCTTAAGCCATAAAGCTCTTCTAGCTAAAATAGCTAGAGACATAAAACTGACATCAACTCTGATAATATCAAAAATGGCATCACAGATAAAATTATTAGCATGCTGAAGAAGAATAATAATATTATGAGAATCATGATCCGTTACTTGTTGCGCTAAAGTTTCCAACCAAAAAGTTGAAGCTGCAGCAACATCAGCCAATGATATAGCAGGTCTAAGAAGATTACCTGAACACAGATAAGCTTTTCTTAGAAAGGATTCAATTTTCCTATCTAAAGGATCCTTAAACGAAGTACCATCTGACGTAGGAATAGTAGTACGTTTAGCAAGGGTAGAAATAGCCCCATCAACTCTAGGGATTTTGTCCCAAAATTCTAATCTGTCAGACGGCACAGGATATAATTGCTTAAAACGTTTAGAAGGAGTAAATGAATTACCCAATTTATCCCATTCTTTAGAAATTACTTCAGAAATAGCATTAGGAACAGGAAAAACTTCTGGAATAACCACAGGAGATTTAAATACCTTATCTAAACGTTTAGAATTAGTATCAAGAGGACCAGAATCCTCAATTTCTAAAGCAATTAGTACTTCTTTAAGTAAAGAACGAATAAATTCCATTTTAAATAAATATGAAGATTTATCAGCATCAATCTCTGAGACAGAATCCTCTGAACCAGAAGAGTCATCAGAATCAGAATGATGATGTTCATTTAAAAATTCATCTGTAGGGAGAGAAGTTTTAAAAGATTTTTTATGTTTTCTAGAAGGAGAAATAACAGACATAGCCTTCTTGATGGATTCAGAAACAAAATCTCTTATGTTATCAGGAACATTCTGCACCTTAGATGTTGAAGGAACTGCAACAGGCAATGGTACATTACTAAAGGAAATATTATCTGCATTAACAAGTTTGTCATGACAATTAATACAAACAACAGCCGGAGGAATAGCTACCAAAAGTTTACAGCAGATACACTTAGCTTTGGTAGTTCCAGCACTAGACAGCGATTTTCCTGAAGTATCTTCTGACTCAGATGCAACGTGAGACATCTTGCAATATGTAAGAGAAAAAACAACATATAAAGCAAAATTGATCAAATTCCTTAAATGACAGTTTCAGGAATGGGAAAAAATGCCATAGAACAAGCTTCTAGCAACCAGAAGCAATGAAAAATGAGACTTAAATAATGTGGAGACAAAAGCGACGCCCATATTTTTTAGCGCCCCATATTTTTTAGCGCCAAATAATACGCCCACATTATTTGGCGCCTAAATGCTTTTGGCGCCAAAAATGACGCCACATCCGGAACGCCGACATTTTTGGCGCAAAAGAACATCAAAAAATGACGCAACTTCCGGCGACACGTATGACGCCGGAAACGGAAAAGATTTTTTGCGCCAAAAAAGTCCGCGCCAAGAATGACGCAATAAAATGAAGCATTTTCAGCCCCCGCGAGCCTAACAGCCCACAGGGAAAAAAGAGTCAAATTTTTAAGGTAAGAAAAAATGTTTGATTCAAATGCATTATCCCAAATATGAAACTGACTGTCTGAAAATAAGGAATGTTGAACATTCTGAGTCAAGGCAAATAAATGTTTGAATACATATATTTAGAACTTTATAAACAAAGTGCCCAACCATAGCTTAGAGTGTCACAGAAAATAAGATTTACTTACCCCAGGACACTCATCTACATGTTAGTAGAAAGCCAAACCAGTACTGAAACGAGAATCAGCAGAGGTAATGGTATATAAATAAGAGTATATCGTCGATCTGAAAAGGGAGGTAAGAGATGAATCTCTACGACCGATAACAGAGAACCTATGAAATAGACCCCGTAGAAGGAGATCACTGCATTCAAATAGGCAATACTCTCCTCACATCCCTCTGACATTCACTGCACGCTGAGAGGAAAACCGGGCTCCAACTTGCTGCGGAGCGCATATCAACGTAGAATCTAGCACAAACTTACTTCACCACCTCCATAGGAGGCAAAGTTTGTAAAACTGAATTGTGGGTGTGGTGAGGGGTGTATTTATAGGCATTTTGAGGTTTGGGAAACTTTGCCCCTCCTGCTAGGAATGTATATCCCATACGTCACTAGGTCATGGACTCTTGCTAATTACATGAAAGAAATTTGCTGCCTGTGATGTGATTAAATAATAGCCACTAGTTAGTTATTAGGTCTTATGGCACACAAGTTCACACAACATTGTCATGTTTTCTTGGACAGTAATTCTAACTGTGGACAGTGGTATGATTAACAAATAAAGCAGTTTAAGTTTATGTGTGTGTGTGTGTATATGTATGTATATATGTATATATGTATGTATATATGTATGTATAAATATATATATATATATATATATATATATATTATTATTTTTTTTATTTTTTTTTATTCTTTTTTAAAACATTTTAATTTGACTGAAAATGAGCCCTGCTCCTGTCCAGGAATCCAAAACAGGCATATAGCAGTAGGGGGGCTGCTCCTTTCAGAAATGCTGTGCCTTGCTGATATCAAATATATTGTAGATGCAGTTAAGTGTAGATGCAGTTAAGTTAACCTAGCAGCAGAGGGGACTGCAGTTTTAGCCTTTTTGGCAGCCGTGGGGTTAACTGCATCTGCTATGTATTTGAACTGTTTCTAAGAGAGCAGGAGATTGTGTGGGAGGTTCCATAATGATTACATACCCTAAGTTTCAGACTGCAGGCGTCCCTAGGGGGAAATATAAGTAAAGTAGCTTTCCCTCCTCCTATTCACATCTCCTGCATGGTTCCATAATGATTACATACCCTAAGTTTCAGACTGCAGATGAGGTCCCTAGGGGGAAATATAAGTAAAGTGTATTTCCCTCCTCTTCACATCTCCTGCATGGTTCCATGATGATTACATACCCTAAGTTTCAGACTGCGGACGTTCCTAGGGGGAAATATAAGTAATTTGCTTTCCCTCCTCTTCATTCCTGCATGGGCTCTGCTTTTAGACTTCTAGATTGATCAGCTGCCTGGCTGCTACTGAGATCAGAAAGTGAAAGTAAAACAGCCATTTTACAAATGTGTGCTAAAAGCAACCACTAGATGGAGCTGGTTTACAAGAAATCACATACAAAATAAATGCATTACAGCCACTTCTGAGGATTTTTTTTAGCAAAAAATCGCGACTCTCGCAGGTTTTTAAATCGCATATGCGATTAATCACTGTTTTAAATCGCATATGCGATTAATCGTGCACCCCTAATATAGACTATAATTTTTTTTCTTTAACCTTTGCACTCACTAAACCAATTCACAGCTTTGCCCAGAATGGCACGGTTGTGACAGGGAGTGATTATATCACACATTTCATTTGATTTGTTCGGAGTTAGCTGGTAGCTTTTGTCATTGGCTTACCAGTTGGATTATGTGTTGCTTATGTATTTAAACCAACTGGGGGCGATAAAATACAGTTATATGTCAGAAATAATACAATAATAAAATGATCTTATTATTATTGTTTATAACAGGATAAAAAAACGGTGTATATTCTTTTGGATTGTGATAGTAGGATAAGTGACCAAAATTGCCCTCTCAAAAATAATAGAATAGAAAAATGTTTAGAGTGCAATTATGGTCACTTATCCTACTATCACAATCCAAAAGAACATACACCATTTTTTTATCCTAGTATAAACAATCAGAAAAGTCTAGTCACGCTTGCAGCCAAACCACTGAATAGATTTCCATGAAAATTTTTGTTTAGCCAGAGGCACAGGATTAGGGATGAGCAAATGTTTTGCAACATTCGAAAAACGAAATAAATTTGAATAAATACACTTGTTTGTTTTGAATATTTGTACAACATTCTAATATTTGTTTAATGTAAAAGTATTTCTAATGCTATCTTTAAATGTAATATTCTATTCAAATTATAAAATATTCTTATTAGAAAAATTCAAATCAATATATTTTTAACAGTATTTCTAATGCTCTCTTTAAAATTTAATATTTGATTTTTAAAATAACCAAAATAGAAAATGTGGAATCCATATATTTGCATCTATTTTTTTTATTATTTATTTAACATATAAAACAAGATAATAATTTTCTCTAATTGTTTTCCTTTTCCTTATTACATAAAGTGTGAATCAACAAAATATGATCAAATCCAGCATATCATCAAATACTGGATCTATAAATACATATTTTTCTATTTTTCCCATTTTTACATCTAGGTGTTTTATTAACAAAAACATTTCTATGAGATTAACAAAAAGGCGTGTTACTATAATTCTTTGTTATCCATGACTTGAAAATTATATATTTTTTTGCAAATAATATTACAAAAGAGATGAACCAGAGATTTTGCAAATGTTTCTGTTCAATATTAAACAATATTTTTAGTATATCTAATTCAAGTTGTATCTTCAGAATCCTATTTAACCAAAATTTTACTTTAAACCAAAATGTCTTATATTGAGCAATTTCCACAAACAATGTAGAATATCTGACAAATCAATATTACATTTCAAACCGTTCCTATTCCTATAATGCCCCTTTCTCCATACTCCATGTTTAGTATTTTAATTTGAGTTTCCCTTAAATCCACAGAGACTGTGACCATTTCTACTTTCTTCAAACTATTTAAAATTAAATTGCTTGAGACTTTTCTACCGCATATCTTTGTCCATTTAATCACAGGAACATTGCCCAGCTCAGTGCTATTTTTTTGTAACAGATAATTCATAACTAATTGCAGATTTTATATTACCCTTTCCATACAGATATAATTTGTTCAAATTCACCAAGATACCAGCTTTCCTTATAAGTGGATTTTAGCTCATTTATGTAGTAACCAAAGAAGTCATGTCCCTCTAAGCTATATTTATCTTTCAATATTTGAAACGGTATATTACCAGTATGATCTAGCAACTGTTTTACTACGTTCAGCCTTCTTTCATTCCATAACTTGAAAATGTCTGTTGTATACCCTGCTACAAAGTTAGGGCTACATTGTATTGGTAAAAAAAAAAAATCTGAGACACTTTTTTGTATAATTACAAATTTTATGCCATGCTAGCAGAGGATTAAACATTGTATTAAAATCTTTAATTTATTTTGGTATCTTGTTAATATACTAATGATAGAGAGCTTTTAGATAGCATGATGAAGTAATATCCTCTTCAAATGTATAATGGGTAGTATAATTACTCTCTTAAAAACATTCAAAGAATGACCCTAACTAAAGATACCCAGTTGTACCACATTAGATTAGGGGTTGCAAGTCCATCACTTTCCCATGACAGTGTTACTTTTTTTGTAACTAAGAGTAGCTTTCCTACCCTGCCATATACATTTACTTATTACTTTTATTTAATCTCTTGAATTTTTTTTTTTTTTTTAATGTATAAATACATAGGAACATTTGAATAGGGTATACAGGGAGTGCAGAATTATTAGGCAAATGAGTATTTTGACCACATCATCCTCTTTATGCATGTTGTCTTACTCCAAGCTGTATAGGCTCGAAAGCCTACTACCAATTAAGCATATTAGGTGATGTGCATCTCTGTAATGAGAAGGGGTGTGGTCTAATGACATCAACACCCTATATCAGGTGTGCATAATTATTAGGCAACTTCCTTTCCTTTCGCAAAATGGGTCAAAAGAAGGACTTGACAGGCTCAGAAAAGTCAAAAATAGTGAGATATCTTGCAGAGGGATGCAGCACTCTTAAAATTGCAAAGCTTCTGAAGCGTGATCATCGAACAATCAAGCATTTCATTCAAAATAGTCAACAGGGTCGCAAGAAGCGTGTGGAAAAACCAAGGCGCAAAATAACTGCCCATGAACTGAGAAAAGTCAAGCGTGCAGCTGCCAAGATGCCACTTGCCACCAGTTTGGCCATATTTCAGAGCTGCAACATCACTGGAGTGCCCAAAAGCACAAGGTGTGCAATACTCAGACATGGCCAAGGTAAGAAAGGCGACCACCACTGAACAAGACACACAAGCTGAAACGTCAAGACTGGGCCAAGAAATATCTCAAGACTGATTTTTCTAAGGTTTTATGGACTGATGAAATGAGAGTGAGTCTTGATGGGCCAGATGGATGGGCCCGTGGCTAGATTGGTAAAGGGCAGAGAGCTCCAGTCCGGCTCAGACCCCAGCAAGGTGGAGGTGGAGTACTGGTTTGGGCTGGTATCATCAAAGATGAGCTTGTGGGGCCTTTTCGGGTTGAGGATGGAGTCAAGCTCAACTCCCAGTCCTACTGCCAGTTTCTGGAAGACACCTTCTTCAGGCAGTGGTACAGGAAGAAGTCTGCATCCTTCAAGAAAAACATGATTTTCATGCAGGACAATGCTCCATCACACGCGTCCAAGTACTCCACAGCGTGGCTGGCAAGAAAGGGTATAAAAGAAGAAAATCTAATGACATGGCCTCCTTGTTCACCTGATCTGAACCCCATTGAGAACCTGTGGTCCATCATCAAATGTGAGATTTACAAGGAGGGAAAACAGTACACCTCTCTGAACAGTGTCTGGGAGGCTGTGGTTGCTGCTGCACGCAATGTTGATGGTGAACAGATCAAAACACTGACAGAATCCATGGATGGCAGGCTTTTGAGTGTCCTTGCAAAGAAAGGTGGCTATATTGGTCACTGATTTGTTTTTGTTTTTGAATGTCAGAAATGTATATTTGTGAATGTTGAGATGTTATATTGGTTTCACTGGTAAAAATAAATAATTGAAATGGGTATATATTTGTTTTTTGTTAAGTTGCCTAATAATTATGCACAGTAATAGTCACCTGCACACACAGATATCCCCCTAAAATAGCTAAAACTAACAAAAAACAAACTAAAAACTACTTCCAAAAATATTCAGCTTTGATATTAATGAGTTTTTTGGGTTCATTGAGAACATGGTTGTTGTTCAATAATAAAATTAATCCTCAAAAATACAACTTGCCTAATAATTCTGCACTCCCTGTAAAATCTTTGGTAGAATTACCATTTTAAGAATGTTAATTCTGCCAGTCAAGAAAAGCAGTAATTTCTCAAGTCTTTTTAAATCCTCTTCAATTTTAGCAATAATATTTTAAAACAAATGTAGGATTATTGGATATTTGTATTCCTAAACATGTAAAATATTTATGAACAAATTTAAATTTACTCTTGTATATACCCATATATTTTTTTAATCTAAAACTAATATCTCCAACTTATTGAAGTTGACCTTAAAGCCTGAAAATGATCCATTAAGTATAGAAGTTGACCTTAAAGTCTGAAAATTATCCATAACGTTGCAAAATTTTACTATTTTTGGTATTTCTATATCAGCTCTATTCATAAACAAAATGTCACCAGCATATAATGCAGTTTTATATTCACCCCCAGCGCTTTTTAACCCTTGCCTGTTGTCTCTTAACCATACTGCCAGTGGTTTAAGTGCAATGTTAAATAAAATTGGTGATAAGGTTTGTACTGACTCTGATTCCATACCTTTAACAAGAATTTTAGCAGATGTTTTATATAATGTTTTTATCAATCTTCTAAAATTTATACCGATCCTAAACTTCTCAAGCGAGGTAATTATATGATCCATTATCCATAGCTTTATCCACATATTTTACCAAAGGTTGTAACTTTTCATCGTAACTTCTAACATTAGCTTTTGTAAATTTTCCCTTGGTGAACGGCCATTGACAAAGCCAGTTTGATCCTCATATATTATCTCTCAATATTTTTTGTAAGCGAACTGCCAATATTCTTGTCTACACTGTAAACTCAATATTTAATACAACTATGGGTCTATAAGAGCCCATATTTACTTCACATCTAACAGGCTTCAAGATCAAACATTTCAAGGAATTTAATATACTCTCTCCTGTCCAATAAGCATTATATAGGGATGTTAATGTGGGGTATCTATTATGTATCAATTTACTAAATTCTCTATCATATATTGAACTTTTGAATAGTATTTGTTAAATCGAATCAAAATTTCCAATGTGGATATTCGATCAAATTATGAACATTCAAAAACATAATTTATGTAAGAACTTACCTGATAAATTCATTTCTTTCATATTAACAAGAGTCCATGAGCTAGTGACGTATGGGATATACATTCCTACCAGGAGGGGCAAAGTTTCCCAAACCTTAAAATGCCTATAAATACACCCCTCACCACACCCACAAATCAGTTTAACGAATAGCCAAGAAGTGGGGTGATAAGAAAAAAAGTGCGAAGCATATAAAATAAGGAATTGGAATAATTGTGCTTTATACAAAAAAATCATAACCACCACAAAAAAGGGTGGGCCTCATGGACTCTTGTTAATATGAAAGAAATGAATTTATCAGGTAAGTTCTTACATAAATTATGTTTTCTTTCATGTAATTAACAAGAGTCCATGAGCTAGTGACGTATGGGATAATGACTACCCAAGATGTGGATCTTTCCACACAAGAGTCACTAGAGAGGGAGGGATAAAATAAAGACAGCCAATTCCTGCTGAAAATAATCCACACCCAAAATAAAGTTTAACAAAAAACATAAGCAGAAGATTCAAACTGAAACCGCTGCCTGAAGAACTTTTCTACCAAAAACTGCTTCAGAAGAAGAAAATACATCAAAATGGTAGAATTTAGTAAAAGTATGCAAAGAGGACCAAGTTGCTGCTTTGCAGATCTGGTCAACCGAAGCTTCATTCCTAAACGCCCAGGAAGTAGATACTGACCTAGTAGAATGAGCTGTAATTCTCTGAGGCGGAATTTTACCCGACTCAACATAGGCAAGATGAATTAAAGATTTCAACCAAGATGCCAAAGAAATGGCAGAAGCTTTCTGGCCTTTCCTAGAACCGGAAAAGATAACAAATAGACTAGAAGTCTTACAGAAAGATTTCGTAGCTTCAACATAATATTTCAAAGCTCTAACAACATCCAAAGAATGCAACGATTTCTCCTTAGAATTCTTAGGATTAGGACATAATGAAGGAACCACAATTTCTCTACTAATGTTGTTGAAATTCACAACTTTAGGTAAAAATTCAAAAGAAGTTCGCAACACCGCCTTATCCTGATGAAGAATCAGAAAAGGAGACTCACAAGAAAGAGCAGATAATTCAGAAACTCTTCTGGCAGAAGAGATGGCCAAAAGGAACAAAACTTTCCAAGAAAGTAATTTAATATCCAATGAATGCATAGGTTCAAAAGAAGGAGCTTGAAGAGCCCCCAGAACCAAATTCAAACTCCAAGGAGGAGAAATTGACTTAATGACAGGCTTTATATGAACCAAAGCTTGTACAAAACAATGAATATCAGGAAGAATAGCAATCTTTCTGTGAAAAAGAACAGAAAGAGCAGAGATTTGACCTTTCAAGGAACTTGCGGACAAACCCTTATCTAAACCATCCTGAAGAAATTGTAATATTCTCGGTATTCTAAAAGAATGCCAAGAAAAATGATGAGAAAGACACCAAGAAATATAAGTCTTCCAGACTCTATAATATATCTCTCTGGATACAGATTTACGAGCCTGTAACATAGTATTAATCACAGAGTCAGAGAAACCTCTTTGACCAAGAATCAAGCGTTCAATCTCCATACCTTTAAATTTAAGGATTTTTAGATCCTGATGGAAAAAAGGACCTTGAGACAAAAGGTCTGGTCTTAACGGAAGAGTCCACGGTTGGCAAGAGGCCATCCGGACAGGATCCGCATACCAAAACCTGTGAGGCCATGCCGGAGCTACCAGCAGAACAAACGAGCATTCCTTCAGAATCTTGGAGATTACTCTTGGAAGAAGAACTAGAGGCGGAAAGATATAGGCAGGATGATACTTCCAAGGAAGTGAAAATGCATCCACTGCCTCCGCCTGAGGATCCCGGGATCTGGACAGATACCTGGGAAGTTTCTTGTTTAGATGAGAAGCCATCAGATCTATTTAAGTTCCCACATTTGAACAATCTAAAGAAATACCTCTGGGTGAAGAGACCATTCGCCCGGATGCAACGTTTGGCGACTGAGATAATCCGCTTTCCAATTGTCCATACCTGGGATAAAAACCGCAGAGATTAGACAGGAGCTGGATTCCGCCCAAACCAAAATTCGAGATACTTCTTTCATAGCCAGAGGACTGTGAGTCCCTCCTTGATGATTGATGTATGCCACAGTTGTGACATTGTCTTATCTGAAAACAATGAACAACTCTCTCTTCAGAAGAAGCCAAGACTGAAGAGCTCTGAAAATTGCACGGAGTTCCAAAATATTGATCGGAAATCTCACCTCCTGAGATTCCCAAACCCCTTGTGCCGTCAGATACTCCCACACAGCTCCCCAACCTGTAAGACTTGTATCTGTTGAGATTATAGTCCAGGTCGGAAGAACAAAGAAGCCCCCTGAACTAAACGATGGTGATCTGTCCACCATGTCAGAGAGTGTCGTAAAATCGGTTTAAAGATATTAATTGAGATATCTTTGAGTAATCCCTGCACCATTGGTTCAGCATACAGAGCTGAAGAGGTCGCATGTGAAAACGAGCAAAGGAGATCGCATCTGATGCGGCAGTCCTAAGACCCAACATTTCCATGCATAAGGCTACCAAAGGGAATGATTGTGATTGAAGGTTTTGACAAGCTGATATCAATGTTAAACTTCTCTTGTCTGACAAGGACAGAGTCATAGACACTGAATTTATCTAGAAACCTAAAAAGGTTACCCTTGTCTGAGGAATCAATGAACTGATTGGTAAATTGATCCTCCAACCATGAACTTGAACAACACAAGTCGATTCGTATGAGATTCTTCGAAAATGAGAAGACTGAGCAAGTACCAAGATATCGTCCAAATAAGGAAATACCAAAACCCTATTCTCTGATTACAGAAAGAAGGGCACCGAGAACTTTTGAAAAAAATTCTTGGAACTGAGGCTAGGCCAAACAGTAGAGCCACAAAACTGGTAATGCTTGTCTAAAAAGAGAATCTCAGACACTAAAAGTGATCTGGATGAATCGGAATATGCAGATACACATCCTGTAAATCTATTGTAGACATGTAATGCCCTTGCTAAACAAAAGGCAAGATAGTCCTACAGTAACCATCTTGAATGTTGGTATCCTAACATAACGATTCAATAATGATAGATCCAGAACTGGTCTGAAGGAATTGACCTTCTTTGGTACAATGAAGAGATAAAATAAAACCCCAGCCCCTGTTCCAGAACTGGAACTGGCATAAATACTTCAGCCAACTCTAGATCTGAAACACATTTCAGAAATGCTGAGCCTTGCTGTGTCAACTGGGACACGGGAAAGAAAAGAATCTCTTAGCAGGAGGCCTTAACTTGAAGCCAATTCTGTACCTTTCTGAAACAATGTTTCTGAAACCAGAGATTAAGAACGGAATTGATCCAAATTTCTTTGAAGAAAACGTAAACTGCCCCATACCAGCTGAGCTGGAATAAGGGCCGCACCTTCATAGATACTTAGGAGCTGGCTATAGGTTTCTATAAGGCTTGGATATAGTTTCCAAACTGATACCGCTCCTGAGGATGAAGGATCAGGCTTTTGTTCCTTGTTGTGAGGAAAGGAACAAAATGATTATTTACCCTGGAAAGAAAGGGAAAGCAAAGTTGACTTAGAAGACATGTCAGCATTCCAAGTTTAATCCATAAGTTTTTCTAGCTAAAATAGCTAGAGACATATACCTGACATCAACTCTAATGATATCAAAAGATGGTATCACCAATAAAATTATTAGCATGTTATAGAATAATAATAATGCTATAAAATTATGATCTGTTACTTGTTGCGCTAAAGCTTCTAACCAAAAAGTTGAAGCTGCAGCAACATCCGCTAAAAATATAGCAGGTCTAAGAAGATTACCTGAACATAAGTAAGCTTTTCTTAGAAAAGATTCAATTTTCCTATCTAAAGGATCCTTAAATGAAGTACTATCTGCCATAGGAATAGTAGTACATTAGCAGGAGTAGAGACAGCCCCATAACCTTAGGGATTTTTGTCCCAAAAAACTCTAATCTGTCAGATGGCACAGGATATAATTTGCTTAAACGTCTAGAAGGAGTAAATAAATTACCCAAATTATTCCATTCCCTGGAATTACTTCAGAAATAGCATCAGGGAGATAAAACACTTCTGGAATAACTACAGGAGATTTAAAAACCTTATTTAAACGTTTACATTTAGTATCAAGAGGACCAGAATCCTCTATTTCTAATGCAAATAACACTTCTTTAAGTAAAGAACGAATAAATTCCATCTTGAACAAATACAAAGATTTATCAGCATCAACCTCTGAGACAGAAACCTCTGAACCAGAAGAACCATTATCAGTATCAGAATGATGATGTTCATTTAAAAATTCATCTGAAAAAAAGAGAAGTTTTAAAAGACTTTTATGTATACTAGAAGGAGAAATAACAGACATAGCCTTCTTAATGGATTTAAAAAATAAAATCTCTTATGTTATCAGGAACACTCTGAAATTAAGATGTTGACGGACAGCAACAGGTAATGTAACAGTACTAAAGGAAATTTTATCTGCATTAATAAGTTTGACATGACATGCAATACAAATAACAGCTGGAGAAAACAGATACCAAAAGTTTATAGCAGACTTAGCTTGGTAGCTCCAGCACTGTGCAGTGATTTTCCTGTAGTATCTTCTGACTCAGTTGCAACGTGGAACATCTTGCAATATGTAAAAGAAAAAAACAACATATAAAGCAAAATTGATCAAATTCCTTAAATGACAGTTTCAGGAATGGGAAAATAATGCCAGTGAACAAGCTTCTAGCAACCAGAAGCAATAAATAATGAGACTTAAATAATGTGGAGACAAAAATGACGCCCATATTTTTTAGCGCCAAAAAAGACGCCCACATTATTTGGCGCCTAAATGCTTTTGGCGCCAAAAATGACGCCACATCCGGAACGCCGACATCTTTGACGCAAAATAACGTCAAAAAATGACGCAACTTCCGGCGGCACGTATGACGCCGGAAACGGAAAAGAATTTTTGCGCCAAAAAAGTCCGCGCCAAGAATGACGCAATAAAATGAAGCATTTTCAGCCCCCGCGAGCCTAACAGCCCACAGGGAAAAAAGTCAAATTTTTGAGGTAAGAAAAAATATGATAATTCAATGCATTTATCCCAAATATGAAACTGACTGTCTGGAAATAAGGAAAGTTGAACATTCTGAGTCAAGGCAAATAAATGTTTGAATACATATATTTAGAACTTTATAAATAAAGTGCCCAACCATAGCTTAGAGTGTCACAGAAAATAAGACTTACTTACCCCAGGACACTCATCTACATGTTTGTAGAAAGCCAAACCAGTACTGAAACGAGAATCAGTAGAGGAAATGGTAAATATAAGAGTATATCGTCGATCTGAAAAGGGAGGTAAGAGATGAATCTCTACGACCGATAACAGAGAACCTTATGAAATAGACCCCGTAGAAGGAGATCACTGCATTCAATAGGCAATACTCTCTTCACATCCCTCTGACATTCACTGCACGCTGAGAGGAAAACCGGGCTCCAACTTGCTGCGGAGCGCATATCAACGTAGAATCTAGCACAAACTTACTTCACCACCTCCCTTGGAGGCAAAGTTTGTAAAACTGATTTGTGGGTGTGGTGAGGGGTGTATTTATAGGCATTTTAAGGTTTGGGAAACTTTGCCCCTCCTGGTAGGAATGTATATCCCATACGTCACTAGCTCATGGACTCTTGTTAATTACATGAAAGAAATGTAAAGTAACATTCGAAAACGAGAAATAACATTCAATTACAGAATTCTAATGGATTTTCCTTCTTAACATTATCCACGGGACTATTCCTTCTACGAAACTAATTGCACATTCACCCATCCCAACACCGGATGTTTTTACATTTCCGTTTGAGAATACAATCCATCTCCAGGTTTTATGTCTAGGTAAATTACACATTTGGCTGTGTCAACTTTGCTTGCATCTCAGTTTGTTTGGTAAGAAGCTGACATGTGTGACTATGCAAGAAGATATCTACCATGGTTTGAATGTTTGTTTAGAGACACATGGATGTTGGGAGGTTCCTTATATTGATAAAAAAAAACTGTCTGGATACACACATAAATATTTAAACCCAACATTTTTATTTCACAGTGCAAACAGATCATGTGATTTTAATCAACTTTCCAATTTACTTAATTCTCTTGGTATCCTTTGTTAAAGGGACAGACAACTCCAGAATTTTTATTACTCATTCCCCAGTTTTACATAGCCAACACGGTTATATCAATATACTTTTTGACTGACTTGCATTTTAGCCAATCAGTGCCAACTCCTACATAAATTCACAAGAGTGAGCACAATGTTATCTATATGGCACACATGAACTAGCACTGTCTAGCTGTAAAAAACTATCCAAATGCAAAGAGCTAAGAGGCGCCTTTAAGGGCTTATAAATTAGCATGAGCCTACCTAGGTTTAGCTTTCAATAAAGAATACCAAGAGAACAAAGCAAATTTGATGTTAAAAGTAAATTGGAAAGAAGTTTAAAATTGCATGCTTTATCTGAATCTTGAAATTGAATTTTGACAAGACTGCCCCTTTAAAGGAACAGCTAAGCACTACTGGGAGCTGGCTGAACACATCTAGTGAACCAATGCAGAGGTATTTATATGCATTCAGCCACCAATCAAAATCTAGCTCACATTAATGCATTGCTGCTCCTGAGCCTAAGTATGCTTTTCAACTAAGGATAAGAGAATGAAGCAAATAAGATAATAGAAGTAAATTGGAAAATCAATTGCTCTATCACATCTGAATCCTGAAATAAAAATCTAAATGTGTACATTTTTTTTTACAATCACACTTTCAGAGGCACCAGAACAAGAATTCACAGACTATACATATATGCATTTGTGATTGGCTGAGGACTAACTTTGAACTTTGTCAGGAAAAAAAAATATACTACTCATTTCAAATTATAACCAAGTGCTTTTATATTGTCTTTTTATTATGCATTTGTTGATTGTAAAATGTTACTATATTTAATGGGCCTTTAATATCATATATATTTGATATTATAATATATATCAGAAGAAAAAGGAAATTATCAGGAAAGCATAATTTATGTTTTTCTTCTTAAATGGAAAGAGTCCGCAGCTGCATTCATTACTTTTGGGAAAACAATACCCAAGCTATAGGGGACATTGAATGCCAAGATAGGAGGGTACAATAGGCAGCCCATACTGAGAGCACCAGGTCTGAACTTCTACCCAATAAAAAAACCTGCTTCGTCCGAAGTCAAGAAAATTTTAAGAGGAAAAGTCCCAATGACACCGACTCGCAGATAGTCCAGAAGCCAAAACTAGAGACAGCAAACTGACTCGACTGAGCCAACAGTCCTCAAGGAGACACAGTCGCCCAACAGACGGTCCCCCACCGCAAATGAAGGGGACACCAGCCGAAACCCCCAAGGGGACAAAGGAGAACCGAGGAAACCGAAAGGTCCCCAATACAAAAAAACACCTCCAAGAGTGAACCCAGCTCACAGAGACCCAAAGGGACCCAAACAGGGAATGGAGGCCACGCCTATACCAAGGGAAACCCGGGATAAGAGCGGGCACAGAGACAGAACAGAAGTCTCTCCAACATCCTGCAAGCACAGAATGCAACTGAAGAGGCAAAGTCCTCCCAGTGTCTGACCATAGAATACCAAGGCAGTCGACCATGAAAAAGTGTGTAATACACCCAGGTGAAAAACCCCAAGTTTGAGAACACAGAGTCCATAACAGGACGACACAGAGGGTACTTGCGAGGAAGAAAAAGCAGTTAAGCAAGAAATAGACCGCAAAAGCAACCACCGGACAGAGAGCGTACACTTCTCTGCCATACTCCTGGGACGAAAGGCAAAGAATGACTGGGGGATGAGGGGAGTGGGAGGAGTATTTAAGCCTTTGGCTGGGTCGTCTTTGCCTCCTCCTGGTGGCCAGGTTCTTATTTCCCAAAATGAATGAATGCAGCTGTGGACTCTTGCCATTTAAAAAGAAAAACAGCATTTTATGAGCTGCATGCTTGTAGGACCACCTTTGCACATTTAAATTTTAATTGGATCATTCATAAAGTGCTAGAAATAGTACAGCAATTTGTTTTCCCAACATCTTTGGCATTTTAATGTAGCTGTGAACAAATAAATACAATCCAAAGTTAGGAGCAAGATAACATGTTGAATAGACCTAAAGAAGACTTACAAGGGTGTGTGTATAGTTCTGCTACTTTGCCACTGAGACCCAACAAACAAAGACATCTGCAAAGAGTTATATTTTTATTAATAAAACATGAAACACAAATTGTCAAGTGGCAGCAACAGACTAAATAAAAATATATATATATATTTGATCGCTAAAAATAGAACAAATATTAAGCAAAACCGCAAGCAGCAAAGAACCCAATGCTTTGTTATAAAAAAACGAGTCTGTTCATCAATAAAACATCAACTGTTTAAAGTACTGACATTCAGATTGCAGAGCTGGAATTCACACGCTGATGTTTGAAAGACAGCACTAAAAGGAAGTGACTGGGGTGACCCATATGAAGTGTTTGGATGTACTCCAAATTGTTTCCTTTGTTCAATAAGTACCTTCTGCATCAGTTAGCCATCATTGCCTCTGGGTATATACACAACAACTTTATCAAAATGGTACATCAATAAAATAGTGCTTAGTCCCTCAACTACACTATACATTTATAAGCACTGATATTTTTTCTCTCTCCAAAATTCTTACTTTACAAACTTACAGAACTTGTTAACTTTGAACACTTTTGCCACTTCACTGCTGCAACGTTAGAAAAATAATTTACAAGCAAAGATTTAATCCCTCATAATACTGCAATGTACTTCAAAATGCAGGCATTAAATCTGTCCTCAAAGGAATGTTTTCAGGACATGTCCCAAAGCTTTCATTTTAATCACCTCTTCTGTTCCACAGCATGTAAACTTCCATCAGTCTAGTTGCCCAAAGAGAAATAGCTAAGGACTGTTATTGCAAGAGCCACATTTCCCCTTCACAGCTGAAATCCTTTGGAAAATTTGTTTTAGCCTCTCAATTCCAGACCACAGGTTGCAATACAGGACTTGCTAATGGTTTATTTATTGTATCTGCTTCATAAAAAGGTTTAAAAACAGAATAAGAGTTTTTTTTAAAAAAAAAAGAAAAAAAAAAAAAAAAAAAGGAGGCGGCTCAATGAGTAAATTTTTTTAGATTGTTTAAAAAAGAAAACAAACACAGAAAAGTCAGTAATAGGGATGGGCGAATGTTTCTAAAAATTCGAAATTTAAAATGAATTTTGATACATTCGTTCGAATCAATTTCGAATGTTTATATAACATTCTATTTTCTAATTTTCGTTTTCAAATTTTTCAATAAAATTCGAAAATATTCGTTCGAATAATAGAATGTTTAGCTATGTATTCATTCAATTTGGAAATGTAATATTCAAATTCGAATTTGAAATAGTATTTTTAGTCTACTACTGTGTTTAATAAATGCAATATTCGAATTCGAATGCTACATTCAAATTCAAATGTCACATTCAAATTCAAAATAGTATTTCTAGTCTAATACTGTGTTTTATAAATGTAATATTCAAATTTGAATGTGACATTCGGTTCGAATGTGATATGATTCGAAATAGTGTATCTAGTCTACAATTGCGTTTTATAAATGTGACATTCAAATTCGAATGTGACATTCTAATTCGAATGTGACATTCAAATTCGAATGTGACATTCAAATTCGAATGTGACATTCAAATTCGAATGTGACATTCAAATTCGAATGTGACATTCTAATTCGAATGTGACATTCTAATTCGAATGTGACATTCTAATTCGAATGTGACATTCGAAAACTGTAAATAACATTCGAAAATCGAATTTTTAAGAATATTCGTTCTTATTAACATTCTATTATGTAAATTGGATTTCTACAATAACATTTGTTCTCACATTTGAATTCGGATATAAACACATTCGCCCATCCCTAGTCAGTAAGATGCATTTTAGAAGTCTGGCCCCTCCAGTCCAAATTTGATAATAGTTGATAAGTTGCCAGCTTTTAAAACTATTTTGCATTGGATGATGCCAAAGAAAGTGCCATTGAAAATTTGTAGCAATATATAAATCTAGTCTACTCCACTTTTTCTTACAAATGTATTAAATTCTGAAAGTGCAGTTTGTTAAATGTGCCTCAGCCTGTATGACGTCCGAAATGTACTGAAAAGAGGTGAAGTTACCAAATAGTAATCCCAGGTTTGTGGATTATGCTGCAGCGAATTTTAATAGGAGGTATACCTCGCCTTACAACGCTTCACTGTACCGCGCTAACATGGAGCTGAAGCTTAACCGCCGAAGATTTTGAAACAGTGCTGTACTCATTGTGAGATTGTGAGAAAGGCGACTAGTGTGCTTTTGTTATGCACAGTTTGGTCTGTTTAAAGCATTGCAGTGCACACTGTGTCTCAGTGTCGTAGGCTGGCAAATCTTACTACAGTAATACAAAATGTGACAGTGTGGGTGCTTATGGGATGTTGTACTGCAGCAGAGGATCCCAAAAAAATATGACTGAATATCAAATAGCAGATCTGAGATATAATTTAGCACAGACAGTTAATCTGACTTTGTTCAGTACAGCTAATAGATATAAAAGCATGCCCTGTTACAAGGGACTAGAATCACTGGTATATACGCATAATGTACTTCAAATGACATGGCAGTCAAAATTGAAATAAAGTGATTATATATTAAAAAAAATTCGTAGGCAGCCTCATGATCATAAACTATATATATATATTTATACACATTTTTTTTTAATATATAATCACTGCAGGTCCCTGCAGTAGCCTGGAAATTCTGGGTTTATGGGTATTAGTTATATCATCACTCCCATACATGGTGATAATGTCAAAGGCATTCTGCTGGTGATGCTGGGACACTTAGCCACCTAGTACCTTACAGTAAAGTGCAAAGTATAATCAGCTCTGAAAGCATACCCCTCCCCTCATTGGGATGATAAGTGGTTGTCATCCACACTTAAAAGGGACACTAAACCCAATTTTTTTCAGATAGAAAGTTTTATATTTGTATGCTCTAATTTACTCCTATTAACAATTTCTCTTTATTCTCTTGCTATCTTTATTTAAAAAGCAGGAATGTAAAGCTTGAAGGATTACTGTCTTTAGCTTTTCTTAGGCAAAACTCACCCAACATTAAACATTGCAATTATAAATTAAATAAAATCTACCTTTTCATTTTCAAAAACGAAGCTCCCTTTAGCCGAAAAATAAACTTTTATTTCATGTCACTGACGTCACGTTAACCAGCCCTCAAATGTGGGCCGTCTAAGCAATAATATTCTGGCCAATCGTATCCCCAGTATTAACATGTAATTAAAATATAATTTCGTCATTAAAGGCATGCGCAATCGCAGCATACTCATCTGAAGCTGGATCAACAGAGAGTGTCTTCTTAGCCCTAAGACGGTGACGTTGCCGATGACGTTGCGTGTAGTCGCGCATGCGCATTGTGTCCGTTAGTCGCCATGTTCCAACTGGAGTTGTCCTCCAGGATTGGAATACAGTTAGGGAGTATCAATACGTGGGTTTGGAAAAAGGTGAAAATTATTAAACTGATATATTGCAAACGACAAAGATTTGAAATAGGATGTACTTTAAAAAAGGAATTATTTATTGGTATACTATTGTTAGAACACGAGTGAATATTTGACTACAGTGTCCCTTTAACCCCTTAACAGGATACGTCCTCAAAAAAAAGGCAGTTAACGCCTGAGGACGTACCCTGCACGTCCTTGGTGTGGAAAGCAGCTGGAAGCGATCCTGTGCTTTCCGGTTATTGCAGTGATGCCTCGATATGGAGGCATCCTGCAATAACCTTATATAGCTATCCGATGCAGAGAGATGGCAGTTGGGGTGGGGGGGGAGGGAGGGAGCTGTTTGGGAGGGATCAGGGGGTCTGATGTGTCAGGTGGGAGGCTGATCTCTACACTAAAGCTAAAATTAACCCTGCAAGCTCCCTACAAACTACCTAATTAACCCCTTCACTGCTAGCCATAATACACGTGTGATGCGCAGCAGCATTTAGCAGGCTTCTAATTACCAGAAAGCAACGCCAAAGTCATATATGTCTGCTATTTCTGAACAAAGGGGATCCCAGAGAAGCATTTACAACCATTGTGCCATAATTGCACAAGCTGTTTGTTAATAATTTCAGTGAGAAACCTAAAATTGTGAAAACTTTAACTTTTTTTTTTTTATTTATTTGATCGCATTTGGCGGTAAAATGGTGGCATGAAATATACCAAAATGGGCCTAGATCAATACTTTGGGTTGTCTACTACACTAAAGCTAAAATTAACCCTACAAGCTCCCTAATTAACCCCTGCACTGCTGGGCATCATACACGTGTGGTGCTCAGCGGCATTTAGCGGCCTTCTAATTACCAAAAAGCAATGCCAAAGCCATATATGTCTGCTATTTCTGAACAAAGGGGATCCCAGAGAAGCATTTACAACCATTTGTGCCATAATTGCACAAGCTGTTTGTAAATGATTTCAGTGAGAAACCTAAAATTGTGAAAAATGTAACTTTTTTTTAATTTGATCGCATTTGGACGTGAAATGGTGGCATCAAATATACCAAAATGGGCCTAGATCAATACTTGGGGTTGTCTACTACACTACACTAAAGCTAAAATTACCCCAAAAAGCTCCCTACATGCTCCCTAATTAACCCCTTCACTACTGGGCATAATACACGTATGGTGCACAGTGGCATTTAGTGGCCTTCTAATTACCAAAAAGCAACGCCAAAGCCATATATGTCTGCTATTTCTGAACAGAGGGGATCCCAGAGAAGAATTTACAACCATTTATGCCATAATTGCACAAGCTGTTTGTAAATACTTTCAGTGAGAAACCGAAAGTTTGTGAAAAAATGTGTGAAAAAGTGAACGATTTTTTGTATTTGATCGCATTTGGCGGTGAAATGGTGGCATGAAATATACCAAAATTGGCCTAGATCAATATTTTGGGATGTCTACTAAAAAAAATATATACATGTCAATGGATATTCAGGGATTCCTGAAAGATATCAGTATTGTAATGTAACTAGCGCTAATTTTGAAAAAAAAAAAATGGTTTGGAAATAGCAAAGTGCTACTTGTATTTATAGCCCTATAACTTCCAAAAAAAGCAAAGAACATGTAAACATTGGGTATTTCTAAACTCAGGACAAAATTTAGAAACTATCATAGGCGTTTTTTTTTTTTTTTTTTTTTTTGTTTTTTTAGCATAGGTGTTTTTTGGTGGTTGTAGATATGTAACAGATTTTGGGGGTCAAAGTTAGAAAAAGTTTGTTTTATTCCATTTTTCCTCATATTTTATAAATTTTTTTACAGTAAATTATAAGATATGATGAAAATAATGGTATCTTTATAAAGTCCATTTAATGGCGAGAAAAACGGTATGTAATATGTGTGGGTACAGTAAATGAGTAAGAGGAAAATTACAGCTAAACACAAACACCGCAAAAATGTAAAAATAGCCTTGGTCCCAAACGGACAGAAAATGGAAAAGTGCTGTGGTCATTAAGGGGTTAAAGGGACATGAAACCCAAAAAATGTCTTTCATGGTTCAGATAGAGAATATAATATTAAACAACTTTCCATTTCACTTCTATTATTTAATTTGCTTCCTTCTCTTGTTATCCATTGCTGAAAGGTTTATCTAGGCAAGCTCAGGAGCAGCAGAGAACCTAGGTTCTAGCTGCTGATTGGTGGCTACATATATTATATATATATATATATATGTATATATATATATATATTATTTATTATTATTATTATTATCATTTATTTGTATAGTGCCGCCAAATTCCGTAGCGCTGGGTACAATGATAGGGGTATACAATGACAAAGATTTGTGATAAAATACAAAACATAACATAATATATATAGTTGGGAGTTAGACTGTTGAGTGCTTTGTAGGTTAGGGCTAATACTTTAAATTGTATTCTGGAGTGTATGTGGAGCCAGTGTAGAGACTGGCAGAGCAGCCGATGTAGATTGTCGACGTAGGTGGATGAGTCTAGCAGAAGCATTCATAATAGATTGGAGGGAGGAGAGCCGGTGTTTTGGAAGGCCATATATATATATATATTTATATATTGATTGATTGTGATTGGCTCACCCATGTGTTTAATGTTAGAAACCATTAGTGCATAGCTACTTCTTCAACAAATGATACCAAAGGAATGAAAACATATTACATAATAGAAGTCAATTCGAAAGCTCAAAATCAGCAGAGGTAATGGTATATAAATAAGAGTATATCGTCGATCTGAAAAGGGAGGTAAGAGATGAATCTCTACGACCGATAACAGAGAACAACCTATGAAATAGACCCCGTAGAAGGAGATCATTGAATTCAAATAGGCAATACTCTCCTCACATCCCTCTGACATTCACTGCACGCTGAGAGGAAAACCGGGCTCCAACCTGCTGCGGAGCGCATATCAACGTAGAATCTAGCACAAACTTACTTCACCACCTCCATAGGAGGCAAAGTTTGTAAAACTGATTTGTGGGTGTGGTGAGGGGTGTATTTATAGGCATTTTGAGGTTTGGGAAACTTTACCCCTCCTGGTAGGAATGTATATCCCATACGTCACTAGCTCATGGACTCTTGCTAATTACATGAAAGAAATTGTATTCTCTATCTGAATGATGAAAGAAAATTTTGGGGTTTCGTGTCCCTTTAAGAGCGGCCCATTTTTGGTTCAGAACCTGGGTTATACTTGCTTATTGGTTTGCTAAATGTAGCCACCAATAAGCAAGCGCTATCCAGGGTACTGAACCTAAAATGGGCTGGCTCCTAAACTTTAAATTACTGCTTTTTAAATATAGATAGCAAGAGAATGAAGAAAAATGATAGGAGTAAATTAGAAAGTTGCTTAAAATTGCATGCTATATCAGAACTATGACAGAAAAAAATTTGGTTTTAGTATCCCTTTAATGATTTTTCTGTGCCATTCAAGATACTCTCTTCTCTTAAAACTAGGACTGCAAACATCTTTATCTAACATGTTGTGAACCTGTCTGCATTTTATTAAATTGTGGGACACATTTGCTCCCCATATTTACCATTGCAAGGGGATTCTCGAGCAATGCCGCCACCCCTGCCCTTGTGCAACCAATTATGTGAAAGTAGGGCTTGTCAATAACGCTGGTCTAATGAGTCCAGGGTGATTTTTATCATTTCATCAAATGAGCGAGCCTGCAGCTTATCAGTAGTTTCGGGCAAATGATAAATCTAGCCCAATATATGTGCTGCATCACTCAGTGAAGCTGCACTTTATGATCATTCTCAGTTGAGAAATACAAGTACAGCTCTATTGCTTTATATTGCAAACAAATGTCTCTTTAACCCCTTCCCGCTGTTAGGACGTTCCATGCCGTCCTAACTACACTGGGCTTTAGCGCCGTTAGGACGGCATGGAACGTCCTAGCTGTTTGGCTGTAATGATGCCATAACTGCTTCCTATATGGGATCCCAGGCTGCAGAGTGTACCTAGTGTCAAAGGCACTCCCTCTTGAACGATCTTGTGATTTAAATTGCTAACATCAGAACTGCCATAATGTAAAAAATAAGTATAGTCATGAAAGGGTTAAACCTATGCAGACACATAAAAACAAATATAATACAAATATAATACATTATTATAAAAAAAGCAATGCACAAATTCATGGCCACTCAATGTGGGTGGAATTATTTGCTTATGTGTATGCACAGGGGCATGGCAAGAAGACAACAAGGTAAGTGCATGGAATGGCTTAACACCGCAGTGGTTAACAATCAAGCACAATGACAGCACGTTTGAGTTCTTTGATAAAGCGTTGCAGCTTAAAAACTCTCAGGCAGGGCTAATTATTTTTTTCTCTGTGAAACAATTATTTGTACTCCGTTCTGATCCCCTTCTGGCAGCCATAAACTTCTTATTAAGACATTTTAAGAAAGGATTTATTTGTCTCAGGCTTTGAAGTCATTTTGAGCTATGCTTCTAGCGTAAAGAACACACCTAAGGCTAGAAGAATTCTGCGGGTAGCACAGGTTATAAATGGTAATAAAAAGTAAACTCAACGGTTCCACAAATAGAAATTTGGGAAGAATGACTATGGGAATAATATTTAGATTTGTTTAAGGCAGATTGACAAGACAATATTAAAAAGCAAAAAACACACACACAAACTTTGGCAACAAAATGAAACTAACAGTAATGCACAAATTCAGAAAAAAAATAATCTAAAAAATACAAAAATAATTACAGGTGGTAAAATAAATATCATGTGCCAACAGGCCCAACATTATTCCTGCCTAAAAAGGGAAATCTTAAAATGAAATTTAAGACCATGATAAAAGCCCAGAATGGCATTTTCAAAATCTGGAACATAAAACTAAAGTAATAAACAAGAAAAAAACACAACTTTCCAGTGTTATTTCATTCTCTCTATAAAAAGGTAACATTGTCATGTTTTATAAGTGCATGTCTTATATTTCAGTTACTTCCACTCATGAGGCACAGTGACACTGTACTGTATTTCCCCCCCTTGATATATTTCCAAAACCTTGTTATGCCTGCTGCATAATATTAAATGTATTGGAACTTTATATTTATGTTTATTCCTGCAATTGAAATAGCTGTCTGTTTTAGCTCACTGACCACCACCCATAATGAGAGTTTTAAGTAACTAAGTAATCGGGTATAGAGAGTGACAGATAAGATAAGCAGATCTGCTGTTCCTGTAGGCTCAACCCCTTTAAGTGGCATGTTCTTAAGATCAATCAATTGGGGTTTTAATAAGCAAAATAGCCGTTTCAAATACAAGAATAAGCCTAAAGGAAATAATCCCAACCATTTAATATTCTGAATCTGGTACAACAAATCATTGGCTACAGATTGAGAAAGCTTAAAAACGAGAGAAAAATCAACAAAAAACAGTACTGTGTCCGTTAAAAACATACGTCTAGATTACGAGTTTTGCGGTAAGGTAAAAAAGCAGCATTAACAGGTCCTAACGCTGCTTTTTCACTACCGCTGCTATTACGAGTCTTGTAGGTTTAGGGGCCCTGCACACTTTTTTGGCCTTACCGCAAACAGACTTACGTAAACTTCGTAAACCCTTTTTTCTATGGGACTTCCATAGCGCTGGTATTACGAGTCTGTCCTGGGAGGCCAAAAGGTGAGCGGTACACCCTCTACCTCCAAGATCCAGAACGCATTTTAAAGTCAGTAGTTATGAGTTTTACACTACAACGCCGTAGCATAAAACTCATAACTAAAGTGCTAAAAAGTACATTTACACCCATAAACTACCTATTAACCCCTAAACCGAGGCCCTCCCGCATCGCAAACACTAAAATAAAAATATTAACCCCTAATCTGTCGCTCTGGACATCGCCGCCACTATAATAAACATATTAACCCCTAAACCGCCGCACTCCCACCTCGCAAACACTATTTAAATAATTTTAACCCCTAATCTGCCGCCCCCAACCTTGCCGCCACCTACATTATATTTATTAACCCCTAATCTGCTGCCCCCAACCTTGCCGCCACTATATTAAATTTATTAACCCCTAAACCCAAGTCTTACCCTAACAGCCCCTAACTTAAATATAATTTAAATAAATCTAAATAAAATTACTATCATTAACTAAATTATTCCGATTTAAAACTAAATACTTACCTGTAAAATAAACCCTAAGCTAGCTACAATATAACTAATAGTTACATTGTAGCTATCTTAGGGTTTATTTCTATTTTACAGGCAAGTTTGTATTTATTTTAACTAGGTAGAATAGTTATTAAATAGTTATTAACTATTTACTAACTACCTAGCTAAAATAAATACAAATTGACCTGTAAAATAAAACCTAACCTAAGTTACACTAACACCGGACACTACAATTAAATAAATTACATAAATTAAATACAATTAAAATACATTAAATCAAATTAGCTAAATCACACAAAAAAACAAACCCTAAATTACAGAAACCAAAAAACAAATTACAAAATCTTTAAACTAATTACACCTAATCTTATAGAACAATCAAAATAAAAAAAGCCCCCCCCCCAAAATAAAAAAAAAACCCTAGCCTAAACTAAACTACCAATAGCCCTTAAAAGGGCCTTTTGCGGGGCATTGCCCCAATGAAATCAGCTCTTTTTCCTGTAAAAAAAAAAAAATACAAATACCCCCCAACAGTAAAACCCACCACCCACACAACCAACCCCCCAAATAAAATACTAACTAAAAAAACCTAAGCTCCCCATTGCCCTGAAAAGGGCATTTGGATGGGCATTGCCCTTAAAAGGGCATTTAGCTCTATTGCAGGCCCAAAACCCTAACCTAAAAAATAAACCCACCCAATACACCCTTAAAAAAATTCTAACACTAACCCCCGAAGATTCACTTACCGGGAGATGTCTTCATCCAAGCGGCAAGATGTCCTCAACGAAGCTGGCAGAAGTGGTCCTCCAGGCGGCATCTTCTATCTTCATCCTTCCGGCGCGGGTCCTATGGGATATACATTCCTACCAGGAGGGGCAAAGTTTCCCAAACCTCAAAATGACTATAAATACACCCCTCACCACACCCACAAATCAGTTTAACGCATAGCCAAGAAGTGGGGTGATAAGACAAAAGTGCGAAAGCATAAAAAAATAAGGAATTGGAATAATTATGCTTTATACAAAAAAATCATAACCACCACAAAAAGGGTGGGCCTCATGGACTCTTGCTAATATGAAAGAAATGAATTTATCAGGTAAGTTCTTACATAAATTATGTTTTCTTTCATGTAATTAGCAAGAGTCCATGAGCTAGTGACGTATGGGATAATGACTACCCAAGATGTGGATCTTCCACGCAAGAGTCACTAGAGAAGGAGGGATAAAATAAAGACAGCCAATTCCGCTGAAAATAATCCACACCCAAAATAAAGTTTAAATCTTATAATGAAAAAAACTGAAATTATAAGCAGAAGAATCAAACTGAAACAGCTGCCTGAAGTACTTTTCTACCAAAAACTGCTTCAGAAGAAGAAAACACATCAAAATGGTAGAATTTAGTAAAAGTATGCAAAGAAGACCAAGTTGCTGCTTTGCAAATCTGATCAACCGAAGCTTCATTCCTAAACGCCCAGGAAGTAGAAACTGACCTAGTAGAATGAGCTGTAATCCTTTGAGGTGGAGTTTTACCCGACTCGACATAAGCATGATGAATTAAAGATCTCAACCAAGATGCCAAAGAAATGGCAGAGGCCTTCTGACCTTTCCTAGAACCGGAAAAGATAACAAATAGACTAGAAGTCTTTTGGAAATTCTTAGTAGCTTCAACATAATATTTCAAAGCTCTAACTACAACCAAAGAATGCAATGATCTCTCCTTAGAATTCTTAGGATTAGGACACAATGAAGGAACCACAATTTCCAAACTGATACCGCTCCTGTGGGTGAAGGATCAGGCTTTTGTTCCTTATTGTGACGAAAGGAACGAAAACTATTATTAGACCTAAATTTACCTTTAGATTTTTTATCCTGTGGTAAAAAAGTTCCTTTCCCTCCAGTAACAGTTGAGATAATAGAATCCAACTGTGAACCAAATAATTTATTACCCTGGAAAGAAAGGGAAAGCAAAGTTGACTTAGAAGACATATCAGCATTCCAAGTTTTAAGCCATAAAGCTCTTCTAGCTAAAATGGCTAGAGACATATACCTGACATCAACCCTAATGATATCAAAGATGGCATCACAAATAAAGTTATTAGCATGTTGAAGAAGATTAACAATGCTATGAGAATTATGATCTGTTACTTGTTGCGCTAAAGCTTCTAACCAAAAAGTTGAAGCTGCAGCAACATCCGCTAAAGATATAGCAGGTCTAAGAAGATTACCTGAACATAAGTAAGCTTTTCTTAGAAAGGATTCAATTTTCCTATCTAAAGGATCCTTAAAGGAAGTACTATCTGCCGTAGGAATAGTAGTACGTTTAGCAAGAGTAGAGATAGCCCCATCAACCTTAGGGATTTTGTCCCAAAACTCTAATCTGTCAGATGGCACAGGATATAATTGCTTAAAACGTTTAGAAGGAGTAAATGAATTACCCAAATTATTCCATTCCCTGGAGATTACTTCAGAAATAGCATCAGGCACAGGAAAAACTTCTGGAATAACTACAGGAGATTTAAAAACCTTATTTAAACGTTTAGATTTAGTATCAAGAGGACCAGAATCCTCTATTTCTAATGCAATTAAGACTTCTTTAAGTAAAGAACGAATAAATTCCATTTTGAATAAATATGAAGATTTATCAGCATCAACCTCTGAAACAGAATCCTCTGAACCAGAGGAATCATTATCAGAATCAGAATGATGATGTTCATTTAAAAATTCATCTGAAAAATGAGAAGTTTTAAAGGACCTTTTACATTTACTAGAAGGAGGAATAACAGACATAGCCTTCTTAATGGATTTAGAAACAAAATCTCTTATGTTAACAGGAACACTCTGAGCATTAGATGTTGATGGAACAACAACAGGTAATGTAACATTACTAAAGGAAATATTATCTGCATTAACAAGTTTGTCATGACATTCATTACAAACAACAGCTGGAGGAACAGATACCACAAGTTTACAGCAGATACACTTAACTTTGGTAGATCCAGCACCAGGCAGCGACTTTCCAGAAGTATCTTCTGACTCAGGGTCAATCTGGGACATCTTGCAATATGTAATAGAAAAAACAACATATAAAGCAAAATTGATCAAATTCCTTAAATGACAGTTTCAGGAATGGGAAAAAAATGCCAGTGAACAAGCTTCTAGCAACCAGAAGCAATAAACAATGAGACTTAAATAATGTGGAGACAATAGTGACGCCCATAATTTTTAGCGCCAAAAAAGACGCCCACATTATTTGGCGCCTAAATGCTTTTGGCGCCAAAAATGACGCCACATCCGGAACGCCGACACTTTTAGCAGAAAAAAACGCCAAAAATGACGCAACTTCCGGCAACACGTATGACGCCGGAAACAAAGAAAAAAAAAATTGTGCCAAAAAAGTCCGCGCCAAGAATGACGCAATAAAATGAAGCATTTTCAGCCCCCGCGAGCCTAACAGCCCACAGGGAAAAAGTCAAATTTTAAGGTAAGAAAAAAATTGATTTATTCATATGCATTATCCCAAATATGAAACTGACTGTCTGAAATAAGGAACGTTGAACATCCTGAATCAAGGCAAATAAATGTTTGAACACATATATTTAGAACTTTATATAAAAGTGCCCAACCATAGCTTAGAGTGTCACAGAAAATAAGACTTACTTACCCCAGGACACTCATCTACATGTAGTAGAAAGCCAAACCAGTACTGAAACGAGAATCAGTAGAGGTAATGGTATATATAAGAGTATATCGTCTATCTGAAAAGGGAGGTAAGAGATGAATATCTACGACCAATAACAGAGAACCTATGAAATAGACCCCGTAGAAGGAGATCATTGAATTCAAATAGGCAATACTCTCTTCACATCCCTCTGACATTCACTGCACGCTGAGAGGAAAACCGGGCTCCAACCTGCTGCGGAGCGCATATCAACGTAGAATCTAGCACAAACTTACTTCACCACCTCCATAGGAGGCAAAGTTTGTAAAACTGATTTGTGGGTGTGGTGAGGGGTGTATTTATAGGCATTTTGAGGTTTGGGAAACTTTGCCCCTCCTGGTAGGAATGTATATCCCATACGTCACTAGTTCATGGACTCTTGCTTGATATAATGTAGGTGTCGGCGATGTCCGGAGCGGAAGATTAGGGGTTAATAAGTGTAAGATTAGGGGTGTATAGGCTCGGGGTTCATGTTAGGGTGTAAACATAAAATGTGTCTCCCCATAGGAATCAATGGGGCTGCGTTACTGGGTGTTAATCTGCTTTTTTGCAGGTGTTAGATTTTTTTTCTCATCCGGCTCTCCCCATTGACGTCTATGGGGAAATCGTGCACGAGCACGTACGACCAGCTCACCGCTGACTTACGCAGCGTGGTATTGAAGTGCGGTATAGAGCACAATTTTGCTCTACGTTAACTTCTTGTCTTTTAACGCCGGGTTTGTAAAAACCTGTAATACCAGCGCTGTAGGTAAGTGAGCGGTGAGACAAAGCTGCTCGTTAGCACCGCACAGCTCCTAACACAAAACTCGTAATCTGGCCGATAATTTCTTTCATGTAATTGGCAAGAGTCCATGAGCTAGTGACGTATGGGATATACAATCCTACCAGGAGGGGCAAAGTTTCCCAAACCTCAAAATGCCTATAAATACACCCCTCACCACACCCACAATTCAGTTTTACAAACTTTGCATCCTATGGAGGTGGTGAAGTAAGTTTGTGCTTGATTTATATGATTTCTTCTATGATAAGCGCTTCTAAGCATTCTGAAGCCCAATTCCTCTCAGAGTACAGTGTCTGTCCGAGGGATGTGAAGGGTGTATCGCCTATTGATTTTATGGTTTCCCTCGCAGGAAATCTTTTTCAAGGGTTCTCTGTTATCGTTCTTAGGGATTCATCTACTACCTCCCTTTTCAGATCGACGATATACTCTTATATACCATTAGCTCTGCTGATAGTTTTTAGTCCTGGATTGGCTATCTGCTATATGTGGATGGGTGTCTTTCGGGAAGTATGTATCATTATTTAAGACACTCTCATCTATGGTTTGGTGCTTTATATATTAATATAAAGTTTTAAATATATGTATTTTACTTATATTTGCCATGAGTCAGGTCTATGTGTATTTCCCTTTGCCGTTTGGCAGTTTCGTTATGGGAATCATGTTTTAGGAAGTTTTTCTTACCTGGGGTATAGTCTTTTTCCAATTTGACTTGTTTTTTCTTTGAAAACTTGCGGGCAAATTAGGCTTGCGAGGGCGCAAAATGCTGTTATTTATTGAGTCATTCTTGGCACGAGAATTTTTTGCGAGAATGTGCGTCCATAATGACGCAAGTTTGTCATTTCCTGCATCTTAGTTGACACAAGGTTGTTTTGGGGCCAAATTGTGTTTGTTATGATGAGAGTTGCGTCATTTCCGGATGATTGTTGGCGCAAAAAAAAATATTCAACTTCCTTTTGCGTCGTGATAAGCTTTTGCATGCAGAAAATGTTTCTATTATTCTGTTGTTCTTTCAACATCTAAAGTACACTATATCCCTGTTGATATGAAAAACTATATTGCCGATGCGATACAGAAGGCTATGGCTGCTATACTGCCTTCAAATAAACGTAAAAAGGTCTTTTAAAACTTCTCATAATTCTGATGAAATTTGTAATGACCGACAACATACCGATAGATCCACCTCTGATGAGGATCTCTCTGATTTGAAAGATCCTACTTCAGACATTGACACTGATAAATCAACTTATCTTTTTAAGATTGAGTATATTCGTTCTTTGTTAAAAGAAGTGTTGATAACTTTGGATATTGAGGAGTCTGGACCTCTTGATAATAAATCCAGTAAACGTTTAAATTCGGTCTATAAACCTCCCGTGTCTACTCCTGAGGTTTTTCCTGTTCCTAATGCCATTTCTGATGTGATTGCTAAGGAATGGTCTAAGCCTGTTACTTCTTTTGTTCCTTCTTCAAGGTTTAAAAAGTTTTGGAGAAAAAGTCCCTAAGGTTGATGGGGCTATTTCTACTCTTGCTAAGCGTACTACTATTCCTATGGATAAGGCTCTTTTGCAGACTTTGTTTAAATTTCTTCCTAAGGTTGTGAATTCTAACAACATTAGTAGGAAAATTGTTGTTCCTGCCTTGTGTACTAATCCTAAGAATACTCTTGAAAGATCTTTACATTCTTTGGATGTTGTAAGAGCTTTGAAATATGTATCCTATCCTGCCACTAGGAGGCGGAAAAGATTCCCAAACCTCAGCTCTATGTAAACCCTCCCACCTCTATGGTAATCAGTCTGACGTATAGCCAAGCTGACAGAGGTGAGACTGAAAAAGAGCAAAATAAATAGAGGAAATGAAAGCCGGGGTGGGGGGGTATGTTGGGGTGGATGCGCCAAAAAAAAAACTGGACTCTAACATGAAACAAAAGGAATTCATTAGATAAGATAGATTATGTTTTCTTTCATCTAGGTGATAAAAGTCCACAATCCATTACTCCTGGGAACTAATACCCAAGCTGTGGCACAGGCCACGAGCAATGGAAGAAAAAACAGAATTTATGTTTACCTGATAAATTACTTTCTCCAACGGTGTGTCCGGTCCACGGCGTCATCCTTACTTGTGGGATATTCTCTTCCCCAACAGGAAATGGCAAAGAGCCCAGCAAAGCTGGTCACATGATCCCTCCTAGGCTCCGCCTACCCCAGTCATTCGACCGACGTTAAGGAGGAATATTTGCATAGGAGAAACCATATGGTACCGTGGTGACTGTAGTTAAAGAAAATAAATTATCAGACCTGATTAAAAAAACCAGGGCGGGCCGTGGACCGGACACACCGTTGGAGAAAGTAATTTATCAGGTAAACATAAATTCTGTTTTCTCCAACATAGGTGTGTCCGGTCCACGGCGTCATCCTTACTTGTGGGAACCAATACCAAAGCTTTAGGACACGGATGAAGGGAGGGAGCAAATCAGGTCACCTAAATGGAAGGCACCACGGCTTGCAAAACCTTTCTCCCAAAAATAGCCTCAGAAGAAGCCAATTGCAAAGTGGCGTCTAGGGTGAAAGAATTAGCCAATTTGAGAGCATTGATTCTGTCCATAATCTCCTCAAAAGGAGGAGAATCACTATCGACCGCCTTTATCAGCTCATCGAACCAGAAACATGCGGCTGTAGCGACAGGGACAATGCATGAAATTGGTTGTAGAAGGTAACCCTGCTGAACAAACATCTTTTTAAGCAAACCTTCTAATTTTTTATCCATAGGATCTTTGAAAGCACAACTATCCTCTATGGGTATAGTGGTGCGTTTGTTTAAAGTGGAAACCGCTCCCTCGACCTTAGGGACTGTCTGCCATAAGTCCTTTCTGGGGTCGACCATAGGAAACAATTTTTTAAATATGGGGGGAGGGACGAAAGGAATACCGGGCCTTTCCCATTCTTTATTAACAATGTCCGCCACCCGCTTGGGTATAGGAAAAGCTTCTGGGAGCCCCGGCACCTCTAGGAACTTGTCCATTTTACATAGTTTCTCTGGGATGACCAACTTGTCACAATCATCCAGAGTGGATAATACCTCCTTAAGCAGAATGCGGAGATGTTCCAACTTAAATTTAAATGCAATCACATCAGGTTCAGCTTGTTGAGAAATGTTCCCTGAATCAGTAATTTCTCCCTCAGACAAAACCTCCCTGGCCCCATCAGACTGGGTTAGGGGCCCTTCAGAAATATTATTATCAGCGTCGTCATGCTCTTCAGTATCTAAAACAGAGCAGTCGCGCTTACGCTGATAAGTGTTCATTTTGGCTAAAATGTTTTTGACAGAATTATCCATTACAGCCGTTAATTGTTGCATAGTAAGGAGTATTGGCGCGCTAGATGTACTAGGGGCCTCCTGAGTGGGCAAGACTCGTGTAGACGAAGGAGGGAATGATGCAGTACCATGCTTACTCCCCTCACTTGAGGAATCATCTTGGGCATCATTGTCATTGTCACATAAATCACATTTATTTAAATGAATAGGAATTCTGGCTTCCCCACATTCAGAACACAGTCTATCTGGTAGTTCAGACATGTTAAACAGGCATAAACTTGATAACAAAGTACAAAAAACGTTTTAAAATAAAACCGTTACTGTCACTTTAAATTTTAAACTGAACACACTTTATTACTGCAATTGCGAAAAAACATGAAGGAATTGTTCAAAATTCACCAAATTTTCACCACAGTGTCTTAAAGCCTTAAAAGTATTGCACACCAAATTTGGAAGCTTTAACCCTTAAAATAACGGAACCGGAGCCGTTTTGAACTTTAACCCCTTTACAGTCCCTGGTATCTGCTTTGCTGAGACCCAACCAAGCCCCAAGGGGAATACGATACCAAATGACGCCTTCAGAAAGTCTTTTCTAAGTATCAGAGCTCCTCTCACATGCGACTGCATGCCATGCCTCTCAAAAACAAGTGCGCAACACCGGCGCGAAAATGAGGCTCTGCCTATGCTTTGGGAAAGCCCCTAAAGAATAAGGTGTCTAAAACAGTGCCTGCCGATATTATTATATCAAAATACCCAGATAAAATGATTCCTCAAGGCTAAATATGTGTTAATAATCAATCGATTTAGCCCAGAAAAAGTCTACAGTCTTAATAAGCCCTTTTTGAAGCCCTTATTTACGATCGTAATAAACATGGCTTACCGGATCCCATAGGGAAAATGACAGCTTCCAGCATTACATCGTCTTGTTAGAATGTGTCATACCTCAAGCAGCAAGAGACTGCTCACTGTTCCCCCAACTGAAGTTAATTGCTCTCAACAGTCCTGTGTGGAACAGCCATGGATTTTAGTGACGGTTGCTAAAATCATTTTCCTCATACAAACAGAAATCTTCATCTCTTTTCTGTTTCTGAGTAAATAGTACATACCAGCACTATTTCAAAATAACAAACTCTTGATTGAATAATAAAAACTACAGTTAAACACTAAAAAACTCTAAGTCATCTCCGTGGAGATGTTGCCTGTACAACGGCAAAGAGAATGACTGGGGTAGGCGGAGCCTAGGAGGGATCATGTGACCAGCTTTGCTGGGCTCTTTGCCATTTCCTGTTGGGGAAGAGAATATCCCACAAATAAGGATGACGCCGTGGACCGGACACACCTATGTTGGAGAAAAGGGAGGGATAAACATCCTTTTACCAAAAGAAAAAAAACACCCAAAAACAGAAAAATCATTTTTCTATCAGTTTAAAAATGCAATTTAAAAAACTGAAAACTGAGTCATAAACAGAAACAACTGCCTGAAGAATTTTCCTACCAAAAGCAGCTTCAGATGAAGCAAAAAACATTGAAATAGTAGAATTTAGTAAAAGTATGCAAGGGTGACCAAGTAGCTGCCTTGCAAATTTGTTCAACATAGGCTCCATTCTTGAATGACCAGGAAGTGGCTACAGAGCGAGTAGAATGAGCTTAGGAGTTTGACCTGCTTCTACATAAGCCTTATGAATTAATTGCTTAATCCAAGAGGCCAGGGCAACAGAAGATTCCTTCTGCCCCCTGCTCTTACCTAAAAAATGAACAAACAAATCAGTAGTCTGTCTAAAATCTTAATATTTTTGAGCCAGGACAACATCCAAGAAATGAAGAAGTCTCTCAGAAGAATAGTTAGGATTAGGACAAAGGGAAGGAACCAAGATTTCCCTACTGATATTGTCAGAAGAAACAACCTTGGGCAGAAAATCATAGGCAATTCTCAAAACAGCCTTATACTTATGAAAAATCAAATAGAAAGGATCAAAAGAAAGTGTAGAAAATTCAGACACTCTTCTAGCAGATTTAATGGCTAAAAGAAATAAAGCTTTCCAGGAAATAAGCTTAATAGCCACCTTATGCATAGGTTCAAAAGGAGGAAGCTGCAACATTTTTAGAACCAAATTAAGATTCAAAGGAGGAGAAATAGGTTTTATTACAGGCTTTATTCTACATAACAACTGAACAAAACTATGCACATCAAGAAGATTAGCAATTTTCATGTTAAAAAGAAATCAGAAATTTGACCTTTCAAAGAACTAGCAGAAATACCGTTCTGCAAGCTATCTTGAAGAAACTCAAAAAATTTTAGGAATCCTAAAAGAATAATTATGAAAAGAAAACCAAGAGATAAAGGTTTTCCAAACCTTTTAATAGATTCTTCTAGAAACAGGTTTCCTAGTCTGAACAAGGCTAAACAACAGACTCAGAAAAAACTTTCTGACGAAGAACTATCCGTTCAATCTCCAAGCCATAAAGCTTAGAAATTTTATATATCTGGACGGAAAACGAGGCCTTGAGATAGAAGATCTTTTCTTAAAAGGAAGAGGCCAGGGCTGATAAATGGACATCTGAACCAAACTCTTTGAGGCCATTTCGGACCAATTGGAATCACTAATGCATTTTACTTGGCTATAACTGTGGATAACAGAACCAGAGGAGGAAACACATAAGCTTGCCAAAATGACCAAAGCATTCTCAGAGAATCTGTCTACAGAGCCCTTAGATCCCGCACCTGGAGAAATACAGAGGAAGTTTGTTGCTTAAACTGGAAGCCATGAGATCTATATCTGGAAGGCCTCAAAGAGTCACAATCTGACTAAATACATCTGGATGAAGAGACCATTCCCTTGGATGGATTGTCTGACAACTGAGAAAATCTGTTTCTCAATTGTCCACTCCTGGAACATGAATTGCAATGATGTATCTCTGCCCAATCTCCCCTGGTGATTGATATAAGCCACAGTTGTAACATTGTTTGACAAACTGAAGGAAGGATTCTATCCTTAACTGGGGCCAAAAAATAAGAGTCCTGTGAATTGCTTGGAGTTCCAAAATACTTATAGGCAACCTGGTCTTCCAAGGTGCCCAAACTCCTTGAGCCAGACGAGAACCCCATACAGCACCCCAGTCGGACAGACTTGTATCTGTTGAAATTACAGCCAACAGAGGACGAACAAAGCTTGCTCCCTGAGAAATGTGCTGAGGAACTAACTACCATGAGTGAGATCCTTGTTCCACTGATTTAGCATGCAAAGCTGAAGAGGCCAGCGAGAAAAAGGCACTACTTCTGATGCTGCCACCATCAAACATATTATTTCCATGCAGGAAGCTACTGAAGGGAAAGGCTAAGCCTGGAGATCCAGACAAGCAGACATTCTCATGGAGGCTGAATCTATTTGAAATACCAGAAAAGTCACTTTTGTCTGAGGAATCAAATAACTTTTTGGCAAAATTTATATTCCAACCATGAAGCTGAAGAAATGACAACATTTGGACGACATGAGAATCTGATAAAAGTATAGATGGAGCTTGAGCCAAGATATTGCCCAAATAGGGGAGAACAGAAATCACCTGAAACCCAATTACTGACATTAAGGCACCTAGAAAGTTTGTAAAGATTCTTGGTGCAGTGGCCAGACGGAATGGAAGAGCCACAAACTGATAATGTTGGTCCAGAAAGGCAAACCTCAGAGACCTGCGATGATCCAAATGAATAGGAACATGCAGATAGGCATCCTTTAAGTCTATGGTTGACATTAAATTACCTTGACGAATAAATGGAAGACTAGTCCTGATGGTTTCCATTTTGAAAGTTGGAATCTGGACAAATTTGTTAAAAATCAAACTTAGAACAGGCAGAAAAGTTCTCTCTTTCTTGTGAGCAATGAAGCGATTTAAATAAAAATCTTTCCCCTGCTCTAAAGGAGGAACTTGGACTATAACCACTAAATATTCTAGATCTGAAACACATTATCTGGGAGGCTTTGAATTGAAGGCTATTAGATACCCTTGTGAGACAATTTTCAGAGCCCAAGGGTCTAAAACTGAGCAAAACCATGCATCCTAGAAATGCATCAACCTGCCCCCTGCTAGAGATACTAGACTGGGGGCCGCACTTTCATGTTGACTTAGACGTAAGGGTGGAATATTTGGACTTGCGCCAAATGGCTCCAGGACTTACCTGAACTGCTTTGATTTGGAAAAGAGGCAGCTGATTTTTTGCTCCTTGAAAGAAACAAAATTGAGCAGAAGTTCTAAATTTACCCTTAAACTTCTTATCTTGTGAAAGAAACTTACTACTAGTAGCTGCTGAAATTATATTGTCCAGTTCAGTCCCCAAAATATAAATTATGCTTACCTGATAATTTCATTTCCATCGTGGGGAGGAGAGTCCACTGCTTCATTCATCACTTGTGGGAATTAAGAACCTGGCTACCAGGAGAAGGCAAAGACACCCCAACCAAAGGCTTAAATACCTCCCCCACTTCCCTCATCCCCCAGTCAGTCTGCCAAGGGAACAAGGAAAAAGTAGGAGAAATATCAGGGTATAAATGGTGCCAGAAGAACAAAAAATAAATTTAGGTCCGCCCACTGGAGAACAGGCGGGTGCAGTGGACTCTCCTCCCCACGATGGAAATAAAATCATCATCAGGTAAGCATAATTTATGTTTTCCATCTAAAGGGGGGGGGAGTCTACTGCTTCATTCATCACTTGTGGGAACAAATACCCAAGCTCTAGAGGACACTGAATGAAGAAAACAGGAAGGTAAAGGAGGAAGACCCTATACTGAGGGCACCACAGCCTGTAGAACCTGTCTCCCAAAAGCTGCTTCCGCCAAAGCAAAAACGTCAAATTTGTAAAACTTTGCAAATGTAACGATGACCAGGTTGCCGCTTTACAAATCTGCTCCATAGTGGCCTTATTCTTAAAGGCCCAAGAAGAGGCCACAGCTCTAGTCGAGTTAGCCTTAATCGTCTGAGGAGGCTAGTGTCCCACTGTCTCATAAGCCAGACGGATCATACTGCTCAACCAAAAAGATAGAGAAGTTGCTGAGGTCCTTTGCCCACTGCGCCTTCCAGAATAGACAATGAATAAAGACGATGTCTGTCTGAACAACTTCGTGGAATGAAGATAAAACTTCAAGGCCCAAACCACATCCAGATTATGAAGTAACCTCTCCTTCGAAGAGGAAGGATTAGGACACAAGGAAGGAACCACGATTTCCTGGTTAATGTTACGACTCGACACTAATTTGGGAAGAAATCCCAAACCGGATCGCAGAACAGCTTTGTCAGCATGAAAAACCAAGTAAGGAGGCTCAAATTGTAAGGCCACCAACTCAGAGACTCTGCGTGCCGATGCAATAGCCAACAGGACCTTCCATGAGAGAATCATAATGTCCAGGGCATGCATAGGCTCAAACGGAGCCCTCTGCAAGACCTTAAGCACCAAGTTTAAGCTCCAGGGAGGAGCCGGATTTCTGAAAACCGGTCTAACTCTAACCAGAGCCTCAACAAAGAACTGAATGTCAGGAAGCTCCGCAAGATTCGTATGCAACAGTAACGATAAAGCCGAGATCTGTCTTATCCAGACCATCCTGGAGAAAGCCAAAATCCTGGATACCTTGACCTTATGCTATGGGTATCTTCGTTCCTCACACCAGGACAACTAGGTCCTCCACACCTTGTGGTAGATGCGTCTAGTGACCGGCTTCCTGGCCTGGATGAGAGTGTCGATCACTCTCTCCGAGAAACCTCTCTTGGCTAAAACTAGGCGTTCAATCTCCACGCAGTCAGCCTCAGAGAACCAAGGTTTTGATGTAGAAAAGGACCTTGAACTAGCAGATCCTTGCGACAAGGTAACTTCCACGAAGGATATGACGACATAGACATCAGAATAGCCGAGGCTTGCTCCTGCTTGATGTGGGCCACTACTCAAGGTAGAAGAGGCAGTGGAAATATGTAGATTAGGTTGAAATCCCAGAGTACCGCCAAGGCGTCTATCAGTTCCGCCTGGGGATCCCTGGATCGCGACCTGTATCTGGGTAGCTTGCAATTGAGCCTGGACGCATTGAGATCTAATTCCAGCGTCCCCCATCTGCTGCAGATCTCCACAAACATCTCGGGGTGGAGAGACCTTTCACCTGGATGAAACCTCTGCCTGCTCAGAAAATCCGCTTCCCAGTTGTCCACACCCAGAATGTGGATCGTTGAGAGCGTACAATTGTGAGTCTCTGCCCATTCCAGAATCCGAGATACTTCCCTCATAGCTAGGGAGCTTTCCGTCCCCCCCTGGTTGTTTATGTAAGCCACCGAGGTAATGTTGTCCGATTGGAATCGGATGAATTGGGACGACTCCAGAGGGGGCCAAGCCTTCAGAGCATTGAATAATGTTTGAAGTTCCAGAATATCTATAGGTAGGCTTGATTCCTCTGGAGCCCACCTTGTGCCTTTCTGGCAACCCAAATGGCTCCTCAACCTGATAGACTCGCATCCATGGTTACAATCTCCCATGATGGTCTCAAGAAGGAACAACTGACCCGGTCGGGTCCACCAAGACAGGGACTCCCTCACCGGTCTGTCCAGAGATATCTGTTGGGAAAAATTTTACTTATTGTCGTTCCATTGTCTCAACATGCACAGCTGCAGAGGTCTGAGATGAAACCTAGCGAATGGAATGACATCTATGCTGGATACTATGAGCTCGATTAACTCCATACACCTGGCCACATATGTCCTGGAGGATGTCTGCAGGGCTAGACAGTTGGACACAAGCTTGCAACGTCTCTGGTCTGTCAGAAATATCTTCATCGCAGAAGAATCTAGTATCACACCAAGGTACTCCACGCTGTTGCTGGGGACAAATGAACTGTTTCCTTCGTTTATCTTCCACCCATGGGATCGACATAGGAGGAGAGCTCGAGTGATCCTCCACCAGACTGTAGGATGAAGCCTGGACCAGGATATCATCCAGATACAGAGCCACTGCAATCCCTCTGGCTCTCACTACAGTGAGAAGAGCTCCTAGAGACTTTGTAAAGACTCTTGGGGCCGTCGCCAGACCAAACGGAAGGGCCACAAACTGGAAGTGCTGGTCCAGGAAAGTGAACTTTAGAAATTTAAAGTGATCCATGTGGATTGGAACATGAAGGTAAGCATCCTTCAGGTCTATAGTCATCATGAATTGCCCCTCTTGAACCAGAGGCAAAATGGACCTGATCGTCTCCATCTTTAATGATGGAACTGACAAAAACTTGTTTAGGGCCTTTAGGTCTAGAATTGGACGAAATGTGCCCTCCTTCTTTGGGACCACTAAAAGGTTTGAATAATACCACAGACCTCTTTCTGCCGGAGGAACTGGGACAATTACCTCAAGCAATGAGAGATCCCTCACACATCCCAGGAAGGCGTCTCTCTTCTCTGGTTATAAAGAGATGTTTGACAGGAGGAACCTGCCTCTGGGAAGATACTATTTGAAACCTATCCTGTACCACTGGGCGACGACCTCCAGGACCCAAGGGTCTGTAATGTCTCCCCCCAGGCCCTCGCAAAAAGAAATATAGTTTGCCCCCTACCTGGCCCAAGGATGGTCGGGGGCCGCCCCTTCATGCCGACTGACTCGGCAGCCTTCTTGATCTGCTTGGACTTATTCCAAGAGCTTGCTGGCTTCCAAGATCCTTTGGATTGCTCAGATTTCGCGGAAGGCTACTGCCGCTGAGACTTGTCTGCACGAAAGGGATGAAAAGTAGATCCCTTAGGTTTGGCTTTCTTATCCTGAGGTAAGGCGGCGCCGTTGCCACCCGTGACTGTAGATATGATAGAATCCAGGCCCGGGCCAAACAAAACCTTCCCCTTGAATGGTAGGGAAAGCAAGCGAGACTTTGATGTCATGTCAGCAGACCACGATTTTAGCCACAGAGCCCTGCGAGCCAAAACAGAAAACCCTGACGTCTTAGCATTCAGGTGAATAATCTGCATGTTAGCATCACAAATGAACGAAGGCTTTGATTCGATCCAAAATCTCCTCGAAGGGGGTTTCAACCTTGACCATTGCTGATAGTGTGTCACACCAATAGGTAGCCGCACCAGCCACCTCAGTGACAGCCGCTGCCTGTTGGAAAACGAACTCCGTCAGTTGGAACATCTTCCGCAACATGGACTCCATCTTTTTACTCATGGGTTCCTTAAAAGAGGAGCTATCCTCAAGCGGAATGGTCATTCTGTTAGCGAGCGTTGAGATAGCACTATCCACCTTAGGGACGGTTCCCCACAGTTCAAGCTGTGTGTCCGGAACGGGGAAAAGCTTCTTAAAAAAAGACGAGGGAGAAAAGGGCGAACCTAGTTTCTCCCATTCACTTTTAACAATGTTCACCATTTTGATAGGAACCGGGAAGGCCTGAGGCGCTACCTTGTCCTCGTAAACCCTATCCAGTTTAGGGATCAAAGGTTCCTCCGGTAGTTTCGGTTCCGGAACCACCAGTGTAGCAAGCACTTCCTTCAGCAGGAAACGCAAATGCTCTTAAATTTGAAATCTGGTTCCTCCGCGGACGGAGGCCTAGAAGTAGTCGATTCCGACTCAGAAGCGACATCCTCCGATAAGTCGGAATTGTCCTCTTCCGCAGATAATCTGTCTGAGATAACCAAAGGAGTTGAAGACCCCTGAGATGGATAGCCATGCTGTACCTTCCGCATAGTAGGATGAGGCATTGCATTTATGGCCGCAGAAACTGCCGTCTGCAATTGATCAGCAATGTCCTGGGGAACTGAGTGTGTAATCGGCGATGCATGTAGGGAAAGCACCTAACGGTACGGAGAACCCTCAGAGGTGGACGGCTCAGTTGTACCAAATACTTTAGTCTTTTTAAAAGTAGTAATATTGTCATAACATGTGGAACAGAGCTGTAACAGCGGTTACACCAGAACATCCTCACAGTATACACAGTTAGTAGATTTAGCTAAGGAAGGAGTATCCTCCAACATATCAGAGTCCTCCATAGCTTGTGCCTTTATTACGACTCTATTATAGATTAAATGGCACCTTTATCTCCCAATGGCCAGGGCACTCACCACCTTCTATGACCCGGACTGCAAGAAACAGCTTTTGTCTCCTCCGAACACAGGTCAAGAATGAGGAAGTTATTGAGGCCACGCCTGGTCACATGGAGTGCCATGCAGGACCGCCCTTGCACTGAGAGAGAGGCGCCAAAAAGCCTGCCTCCCTCTACCTGCTCCACATTGATAGAGCCTCATCTCAAAAAAACACAATAAACATTATGTATATTAAAATCCCCCCTGTTCCATAACCCCCTTCTGAGTGTATTACCCTATATTCTATATTGATAAAAGGAGTCACACTGTGACCCTGTCTTCTTGCGTGTATATATATATATATATATATATATATATATATATATATATATATATATATATATATATATATATATATATATATATATATACACACACATACATACATATATATATATATATATATATATATATCTATAACTCAGAATGTGTGTGTATATGTATATATATGACTGAGCCTACGATACCCTCTGTTTGTGATGAAGTGTATATATATATATATATATATATATATATATATATATATATATATATATATATATATACACACATACACTTCATCACAAACAGAGGGTATCGTAGGCTCAAAGTCATAAAAAACAGTTCTTTTATTGATCCCACATAGGGTTTAAAAATAACCTAGGAGGTTAAAGCAGGGGTAATTACAGCACAAACGAGCATTGATATGCCGACACGTACATGAGATTGCCTTGTTTGGGGATATTTTGAGAGCGCCGCTCTAACGGTTGGTGGATGTTATTTAGAGAGTTCAGGCTCTATCACCTTTAAGGTTAAATACACTTTTGAGGACATTGGACTATTGTTTTTGATGTTTTTCTGATGCATAGCACAGAGTCCGTTTGATTTGGCAACACTTTTACTGATATTTTGCCTAACAGAAACAAAAACATTACCACTCTAGTATTTCAAGTTTGGTTTTAAGCTGCCTGTGTATATTCCCTGTTTGTTTATTTATACAGAAAAACTCACCAACGCTGATTGCTTAAGGAGCTGTTAATATGAGTCGGGATGGTTTCGCAGAAGAACTCCCCCTGCATCTCCAAACTCTAACTTTCACCCATGCTCTCACTGAGAGGTTGACAGGACTACTTAAAACTCCAGTCCCATTTTGAAGAGTACTAACCTCCATAAGAGACTACTCAGAATCTTCCGACACTTCTCTGCCAACCTCCTGTGACAAAAGGCAAAGACTTTTATCAAATTTGCTTTGTTCTCTTGGTATTCTTATTTGAAACAAAACCTAGGTAGGCTCATATGCTAATTTCTAAGCCCTTGAGGGCTGCCTCTTATGTTATTTTTTTTAATTCCTTTTCACAACAAGAGACTGATAAGTTCATGTGGTTCATATAGATAACACTGTGTTAATGCACAGGGAGTTATTTTTGAGTTCGCACAAGACAATACTAAATGCAAGTCAATAGATAATAAACAGTCACACTCATGTGATCAGGGGGCTGGAAGAAAGTACAAGGTAATCACAGAGGTAAAAAGTACATTAATATAACTGTGTTGGTTATGCAAAACTGGGGAATGGGTAATAAAGGGATTATCTATCTTTTAAAACAACAACAATTCTATTGTAGACTGTCCCTTTAAAGAGGAATCAAGCTTCCCATCTAATGTCAATAAAAGAAAAACTATTTATCATAGGAAGATTTTTTTTGTTTTAGCTAAGGCAGAAATAGTATTATCCACACTAGGGACATTATTATTATTAAATGCTCATTCTTAGACTGAAAAGGATACATTTTCTTAAACCTGGGAGAAGGAATAAAAATACTTAAAGGCTTAAGCCAATTCTGAGCCCAAATTTTAGAACAGCCATAGGAACAGGAAAACATTCAGACAATTCATTCTGATATTAGTATCTAGCTGACCCTTAGAAGTCTCACCAGCAGAGGTATCATCTGAAACCTCCAAAGCAAGCAATACCTCTTTAAGCAAACAGCAGATGAATAGGTATTAACAGACAAACTCCCTGATCATCAGATAACACTTCCCCCTCAGACATAACTGACTCACAAAGAAATTCAGGAATACCAGCACTAATAGAAGGCTTATCAGACGCAAACATGCTCACTAAGTATCAAAAAAATAAATAATAATAATAAATATATATATACACACACACACATATATATATATACATACATACACACATATACATACATAGCCTTGCAAAAGTATTCACCCCCTTGACTTTTTACCTATTTTGTTACATTAAAGCCTTAAAGGGACAGTTCACCCAAAAACTTTCTCCCCTTTAAATTATTCCCAATGATCCTTTTTACCTGCTAGAGTGTATTAAATTGGTTGCAAGTAGCTCCTTTACTCATATTTCAGCATTTGAAATAGCTGATTTAGCTTGTGGTTTCCCAAACTATACTGAAAGTTTTGATACTGGCGTATATGCTATTGACAAGACTAAGTAAACACAGCCATCAGAAGAGATTACACCCTCAGTGGGGGGCATGATAGTTAAGTAATAAAATGATAATTTTCCATTGTTCTCTCTATGTATTGAGCTTTGGTGTTCCAGACAAATATAAGATAAGGAAGCAAGTGTGTGTACACAAAGTGATAACATAATGAGATCTGATATTACCTGAAGCTCAACCCATTGTAATAGGCTTTGGTTTCAAAGCATAAAACCAGCTACTTCAGATACACAAATAAACCCGAAAATGCAATTTCTCAAATATTTTATACTCTGCAGTTGGTATAACAAGTTATTTAAAATACATTTATGGAAAAACAATTTTACAGTGTACTGTCCCTTTAAGTTCAATGTTTTATTAATCTGAATTTCATGTGATGGATCAGAACACAATAGTCTAAGTTGGTGAAGTGAAATGAGAAAAATATACACATAAAACTATTTTTTAGAAATAGAAAACAGAAAATTGGCATGTGTGTATGTATTCACCCCCTTTGTTATGAAGCCCATAAAAAGCTCTGGTGCAACCAATTACCTTCAGAAGTCACATAATTAGTGAAATGATGTCCACCTGTGTGCAATCTAAGTGTCACATGATCTGTCATTACATATACACACCTTTTTGAAAGGCCCCAGAGGTGCAACACCTAAGCAAAAGGCACCACTAACCAAACACTGCCATGAAGACCAAGGAACTCTCCAAACAAGTAAGAGACAATGTTGTTGATTAGTACAAGTCAGGGTTAGGTTATAAAATAAATATCCAAATCTTTGATGATCCCCAGGAGCACCATCAAATCTATCATAACCAAATGGAAAGAATATGGCACAACAGCAAACCTGCCAAGAGACGGCCACCCACCAAAACTCACGGACCGGGTAAGTAGGGCATTAATCAGAGAGGCAGCACAGAGACCTAGGGATAACCCTGGAGGCGCTGCAGAGTTCCACAGCAGAGACTGGAGTATCTGTACATAGGACAACAATAAGCCGTACGCTCCATAGAGTTGGGATTTATGGCAGAGTGGACAGAAGAAAGCCATTACTTTTAGCAAAAAACAAAATAGCACGTTTTGAGTCTGAGAAAAGGCATGTGGGAGACTCCCAAAATGTATCGAGGAAGGTGCTCTGGTCTGATGAGACTAAAATTGAACTTTTCGGCCATCAAAGAAAACGCTATGTCTGGCGCAAACCCAAAACATCAAATCACCCAAAGAACACCATCCCCACAGTGAAACATGGTGGTGGCAACATCATGCTGTGAGGATGTTTTTCAGCAGCCGGGACTGGGAAACAGGTCAGAGTTGAGGGAAAGATGGATGGTGCTAAATACAGGGATATTCTTGAGCAAAACCTGTACCACTCTGTGCGTGATTTAAGGCTAGGACGGAGGTTCACCTTCCAGCAGGACAATGACCCCAAACACACTGCTAAAGCAACACTTGAGTGGTTTAAGGGGAAACATGTAAATGTGTTGGAATGGCCTAGTCAAAGCCCAGACCTCAATCCAATAGAAAATCTGTGGTCAGACTTAAAAATTGCTGTTCACAAGCGCAAACCATCCAACTTGAAGGAGCTGGAGCAGTTTTGCAAGGAAGAATGGGCAAAAATCCCAGTGGTAAGATGTGGCAAGCTCATAGAGACTTATCCAAAGTGACTTGGAGGTGTGATTGCCGCAAAAGGTGGCTCTACAAAGTATTGACTTTAGGGGGGTGAATAGTTATGCACATTGACTTTTTCTGTTATTTTGTCCTATTTGTTGTTTGCTTCACAATAAAAAAAAAAAAATCATCTTCAAAGTTGTGGGCATGTTCTGTAAATTAAATGATGCAAATCCTCAAACAATCCATGTCAATTCCAGGTTGTGAGACAACAAAACACGAAAAATGCCAAAGGGGGGTGAATACTTTTGCAAGGCATTGTACATACATACATACATACATATACACACACATATACTGTATATATAAAATATCCCTCTGAGCTCAAGTATATGTACTAATGGAACTAGCAGTAATATGCTAGCCAAGGGTATTCCTGATGCAGACTTTTAACCTAGTACCTAGAACGTTATCAGTGGAAGGTTTAAGCAAATCCTGGAGTAAGAAATAAAAGATAAATAAGTGCAAATGAAGTTTCCTGCACTAAACGTGTAAGGATATGTTTAGTTGTTTTTAGAGAACACTACAATACAGCCCCTGCTTTATGCAGGACCACTCAGTCTCACACCTTACCTCGGATTCCCACAGATTTAACTTAAGGGAACCCTGATATGCTCATTGATCTGAGGGTCACTACAGCAGGGTTGCTGAGTGAAACCGGAACCTTCACGCAACAATAAATGCTTAAAGCAGAAAAGAGAGTAAATTTTATAGGATTGACTGCAGCAGTAGTGAAAGAGTTAATTAGTGCAGGTGCCTTAATTCAAACAGAGTTGCAATGGAAACAGTTTATGCAGCAGGCTTTAACAAACACACTGAAATTAACACAGTACTTTGATAAGTGAATAAGTCAACCTCTGGTCATTTTGTAAACCATACTTTGATAATGAATATTAATACTTTGCAGAGTTGTTCAATCAGAGTAATATAAGCTGTGGTAAACTTGAGGAAACAGATATAGTTTAAGTTAGAGCAGACAGTTAATTTCAAGCACAATAGAGGTTAATTGCGTAAAGTTTGAAATATGCTTATGCAGTCCGATAATGAATAATGGTTCTTTGTAATAATCTTTGTCACAGTTATTTGTTTGTAATTTGGTATATAGCAGTAAAAAGGTTTAGTGCATATTTGATATCAGAAGCGAATATGGAAATCCTGCAAATGAGCGTTCCACAATATATAGCAAGTGAAAGAGAAATAAGGTTGCAGCAATACACACAGTTCATAGAATGCAATATATATAGACTAGAAATATTGTAGATGATATTAGCACATAGCGATACAGTTACCACACAGCAACAAGTCCTAGGAGTATCGCAGAGAGCCTGGCAGAGATCCGCGGCGGGAGAATGAGGAGCGTGACGTCACACGCTGCAGGGGAACAACCTCACTACAGGAGAGAGACTGAGAAATCTCTTAGTGAACAAACGGAGCAAATCTTCAAGCACAAAAGAGAATCTGCAAGTTGATTCAAATAGGCAGATACTCAAAGAGAGCAATAAGTTGAGAATACAAAGTAGTATAAACGGCTAGGTCTCTTCTGAAGCAGCTTCACACTGAGCAACAAATTACCAAGCAATGAGTTCTGTTGGGAGGAGCCTTAAATAGGGGTAGTGAGTTGACATTCTTAAAGGCACAGTAGGAAAAGAGATAAATCCCTGACAAAACGTCAGAAATAATATCTTTATCCTGTTAAATAAAAATGATAAAGATAACCATAAAGGGACAGTCAAGTCGAAAAAAAACTTTCATCATTCAAATAGGGCATGTAATTAAAAAAAAAAAAAATTTCCAATTTAATTTTATCACCAATTTGGCTTTGTTCTCTTGGTATTCTTAGTTGAAAGCTAAACCTAGGAGGTTCATATGCTAAATTTCTTAGACCTTGAAGACCACCTCTGCATTTGACAGCTTTTCACCACTAGAGGGCATTAGTTCATGTGTTTCATATAGATAATATTGAGCTCATGCTTGTGAATTTTCAGAGGCGTGAGCACCGATTGGCTAAATGGCAAGTCTGTCAAAAGAAGTGGAATAAAGGGGCAGTCTGCAGAGGCTTAGATACAAGGTAATCACAGAGGTAAAACGTTTATTATTATTATTATTATAACTGTGTTGGTTATGCAAAACTAAGGAATGGGTAATTAAGGGATTATCTATTTTTTAAAACAACAAAAATTCTAGTGTTGACTGTCCCTTTAATGCCTATTAAGTCAGTACTGAAGAGGGAAACTTCAGGGTGCATACCAGGAAACCCCCCTAAAAAAAAATAATTAAGAAAACAATCTTGCACATCTTCATTCTTCATCTACCTCCAGTGGAGGCAAAGACAGGACTGATTACCATAGAGGTGGGAGGGTTTATAAAGAGCTGTGAGGTTTGGGATTCTTGGCCTCCTCCTAGAGGCAGGAAAGGTAATTCGCAGGAGTAATGGATCGTAGACTCTTAACACCTATATGAAAGAAATTTTGATATTAATATAGTATATAAATCTACAGACAATAGGGTCTATAATGTACTTGACAACTCAAAAAGTAAGATCTGTCTTAGGGCATGGAAACTTGATAAAGGTCTCTTTGTGACCGAAACGCGTCGACTGGTAAGCACAATTTCATTTTCTATTGATCTAAAAACAATCTACACCATCATATCTTTCTTTTACAGAAGGATCATCCAGGGATTATAACAAAATATTTGCCAAGAAGATAGAATTTTGGGTTGGAAAACGGCTAGCAAGTACTGACACTGCTATTCAATATAAAATACTTGGAAAATCACCATAACTATTGCTGTTAGGATTCACAACACTTTAAGGATTATTGTTTTTTCTTAAAGAGACACACTACTTATTATAATTTATTGTTGGATTATTTTTTCTATTAAGTTTTCACAGTTGGACTATTTTTTGGACTATTATTTACATTTATATAAGTTACTATTGGAACACACCACAATGTTTTTGTAAATTTTTGGTTTTTCATTTTTCACAATCTTTGTTCTTAATTCACGTTTTTTGAAGATCAACCTATTTTTTGACCATTAATATCTTTTGTACACTAATTTTTGCACACAACTTTTTTGATATACATTCTTTACATTGGCTTATTGCTGTCACAATATTTTTTACTTGACAATGCGTATGTGGTAAACACACAGTTAAAGGTCTTACTCAGAGCCCTACACATTAGTCACTATTGGCAATATTTAGTATTGCATAGAATCGAGAACATTATTAGTTAGATAATATTATATAACTGACTAATATATTTCACCTATTATGTGTATGTGGTAAACACAAAGTTGAATTTCTGTTGTGAGCCTTATACTTAATTTGGAATTTTTTAGGAATATTTTTTAAGAGCATTGTTTGCACAATTTTAAATGCCATATCTGCTATTTAACTATTTGTTTTAACTATTCATTTAGCTATTATTGCTGTACAAATCTGTGTATGTGTATATGGTAAACACAAAGTTGAATTTCTGTTGTGAGCCTTATACTAAATTTGGAATTTTTTATGAATATTTTTAAGAGCAATGTTTGCACAATTTTAAATGCTATATCCGTTACATAACTATTTGTTTTAACTATTCATTTAGCTATTATTGTTGTATGAATTTGATTGTTTATACATGGATCCATGTTTTTAACTTATTTGTATACTCAATAAATTGTTTATTGTAATAGTTTGATAATATTGCATTAGGTCCAGACCCAGCCTTCGTATAGTTGGCGCTTTGGTATACCTTATTAGTATAGTATATAAATCTACAGACAATAGGGTCTATAATGTACTTGACAACTCAAAAAGTAAGATCTGTCTTAGGGCATGGAAACTTTTTATGATTCCATTCACAAATAAATTAATCAAACTGTAAATTTATTAGCAGTTCATATTAAAATTTATAATTCCAGGCCAGCTAAGGCCTTGTAATTAAGGTTTTCTTTACATTCATGCTCCGCACTCGACATAAACAATATAGGTTTTTATTATTGCATAGCGCTAGGTAATACTAACTTTATTATGACTAATATAATTGTTTTAAATAACTGTCAGGAAAGTGGTACTGGCTAAAAAAAAAAAAAAAAAAAAAAGTTACTTCTGTGATTCTATGGAAGGTGGCAAAGAGCTGCGGACAAGCCACAACCGTCTCTCTGACACCATGCAGGGAGAAAGAGATGTAGACCGAAACTTTGTGATGATACCCAAAAGCAACACTTAACCAATGTTAAATGTGGACTGTTCCTGTTGAGATGAATAATCGAATATACAAAAAATGTGTGTGGCAAACAAATAGATGTTAACAGAAAACAAATATGCTCAACACAATGTGCTAAAAAACAATACTCTCCTTATTGAATGAAATGACCGCTGCCCTTCCTCAGTCTCTCCCCAAGGACTGTATAAGCAATAGACAAAACGAAATGGATGGCGCTGGTCTTGCAGTATAGTTAGTTTCTAATGATAGATAGAAATGGACTTGATGTGCAAGTTAAATCCGTTGTAATAATGTGCAATATACTCACTCCTTTAGTAATGTGAGTCCTGCTTCTATGGTATGTCTCTCTATGGTGTGTCTCTCTCCAAAGGAAACAGGAGGGTGATTTTCAACAGGGCTGGAAAAGGATTAAAACCCCATCAGCAGTAAGGTAATAACTTAAGTTGAAAAAACAAGTAGTAACTTGCTTATCCAAAATAGCAAGTCCGGCTCGTCACAGAAAAAGTGATTCAAATGTAAGAGATAAAAAAGGTTCATTTTAGCTCTACGCGTTTCAACGCTCAAGCGTCTTTTTCAAGAGCAGTAAAAGGCAATAAAAACAAGTAACAGTTTGTTACTTGTTTTTATTGCCTTTTACTGCTCTTGAAAAAGACGCTTGAGCTTTGAAACGCGTAGAGCTAAAATAAACCTTTTTTATCTCTTACATTTGAATCACTTTTTCTGTGACGAGCCGGACTTGCTATTTTGGATAAGCAAGTTACTACTTGTTTTTTCAACTTAAGTTATTACCTTACTGCTGATGGGGTTTTAATCCTTTTCCAGCCCTGTTGAAAATCACCCTGTTTCCTTTGGAGAGAGACACACCATAGAGAGACATACCATAGAAGCAGGACTCACATTACTAAAGGAGTGAGTATATTGCACATTATTACAACGGATTTAACTTGCACATCAAGTCCATTTCTATCTATCATTAGAAACTAACTATACTGCAAGACCAGCGCCATCCATTTCATTTTGTCTCCTGTTGAGATGAGACTAGGCTGATCTTCTACAAAGTGTTTGTCACCTGATGCGATGGAAGTCCTATGTGTGATGACTTTTCTTCCTTGCTAATGTCATCTTTAGCAACTAACAAGTAATTAACAATCAAAGCTAAGTATTGCCTAATGTATAATCATTGCTTTGTTTAGCATAAATTGTCAATAAAATTGATTTCACACATTTACTGTGTCCTCCCTTTATTCAGTACTAATAGTTACCTTAGCGCACTACCTTGTGCAAACAACCTGCTAATCTGTTTGGTTGGTTTTTGTTTTCAGAAATCCATAGACTACTGGTTATTTAAAAGGGACAAAGAAGGTGCAATACTAAAATGCTCTAATCCTGCAGTGCTTGATAAATCTGTTTAAAAAATAGGAGCCAGGCATATTTTTAGGAGCCAGACAGTGGTAGTTATATATAGATATATTGAGAATAAACCAAAAAGTTAGGAGCCAGGGTTAAAATTCTAGGAGCCAGTGGCTCCCTGGCTCCTGGGTTTTTCGAGACCTGCTCTAATGTATGTATTATTGTAGCATTGATTGCATATAACTAGGTATTTCATTCCTGCAAATTGGTTAACCAAAAACTCAGCTCCGGAGTTAAACACGGCAGCCAGTGATTGGCAGCTACACACATCATTGGATTGGCCGCCGTGTTTAGCTCAGGATTGACTGTGCATTGCCTCTCCAGACGGGTCTTTAACTATGTGATTATCCCTTTTTGTGGGAGCAAAACATTATAAACAAACAATAGCAAAAAAAAAAAAAAGTTCTTACACATTGGAGCATTTTCTTATCTTCATGTCACTTTAACGATGAACAATTCTCACTCCGCCAGTTCTTACAAAAACACCAATGTTAGCACAAGCTGTTATAATAAAATGTTCGAGTAATCTAAACTAGCTATTGTTATCTGCATAAAATGCCCCCTGCAATAATATAAGCAAGCTATTGAAACCTACAAATCATTAAATTATTTGCTGTAGGTAGATTCCCCGCCCCAAAAAGAGTTTTAGAAGTCAAAATTAAGTTTTTCCTCCATTTATAAATAAAATAAATATTTACATGTAAAAAAAAAAAAAAAAGACAATCCTAAATTTCAAGTAATAAAATCAATAAGATGTTGGATTGCAAATTACTTACCAAACAAATTACTTGAATGGCCTTGTTTCTGTATAGGCTTCAGCTCATTTAATCCCCATGCATAACGTTTATAATTATCCCAGGAAAATTGCATCATCTGTTGAAAAGAGGGGAGTAAGGTTGATAAAAGGAAAGTACAGAACTTAAGCTGGTTTATATATTAATCCTTACTCTAATTTGACATATTAAGATATTTTTAACACACAAACAAGATTTATAACTATTTTTAAAACAATTTCTTTTTAGTGGAATCACATTGCTCAGAGTGACACAAGAATATATACACAACAGTGAAGAATAAACAAACTTAATAGAGGGTAAAAAAAACAAAACAAAAAAAACAACTATACCGTCAAAGAAATTAATTTTATTTACTAAATTTCAACTTAAAAAATAAATGATAGCTTATTATGCTGTTCCCAGCAGAATGGTGGGATTTTTGCATATCTGCTAGTGAGCCTCAATGGCACAGACCAGAACTACACAATTTTAAGCAACTTTCTCCTATAATCAGTTTTTCTTCGTTCTCTTGGTTTCTTAATTTAAATGTAAGCTTAGATGCCAGCCTATTTTTGGTTCAGCACCTGGGTAGGGCTTGCTGATTGGTAGCTACATTTAGACACCAATCAGAAAGTGCTATCCAGGTGCTGAACCAAAAATGTGCCGGCTCCTATGCTTACATTGTTACTTTTTAAAATAAAGAGAACAAGAGAATGAAGAAAAATTGATAATAGGAGTAAATTAGACAGTTGCTTAAAATTTAATGATTCAGATCGAGCAGGTAATTTTAATTTTGACTAGACTATTCCTTTAATCACCCTGCAGAAGCTCCCAATCTATATTTTGGTCACATCTTATAAGCAGGTGCATAATCTGCCAAAACTGTATATACCCTCTGCTGCCGGATTTAGGTCACTTATAGCTATAACAGGAACTATTTGGAAAGAGGTAACCAAGGTGATCTAGGATTCAAAACAATGATTAAGAGAACACACCAAGTATGAGACAGACCACAAACGTCTACCTTCATAAAATACAAATTCATAAAAGTTCAAATATGAAAAAAACTTTTTAAATCTCTAATGGAATCCACCAAGGTTGTCCCCTTTAGCTTAATCTTATTTGTTTTGGCAATGGATATATTAGCTTCCACCACCTGACTTAATCCAGATATTAAGGGGCATTGTATAGGAAACCAGGAATACAAGGTGGACTTATATCCAGATGTTGTTTTCCTAACTCTGACTAACCCCAAAAATTAGTTGCGTTTGTATGCGAATATACTAGACAATTATGGTAGTTACTCTAAGTTTTGTGTTAATGTCACCAACTTCGAACTAATGAGTATTCAAAAAGGTGAATCAGAGATAGTGTATATTGAAAAATAATTCTGATTCTCTATTAAAGGTGTATGAAACCCATTTTATTTCTTTCATGATTCAGATAGAGCATGCTATTTTAAGCAACTTTCTCATTAACTCCTATTATATCCTCATTCTCTTGGTATCTTTATTTGAAAAGCAGGAATGTAAGCTTAGGTGCCAGCTCATTTTTGGTTCAGAACCTGGGTAGCACTTGCTGATTGGTGGCTACATTTAGCCACCAATCATCAAGTACTACCCAGGTCCTGAAACAAAATTGGGTTTCATATCCCTTTAAGCAGAACTCCATAAAATATTTAGGAGTACATGTGACACAGTCATACTAACCTAGTCTTTTAATTATGTCTTATTGTGCTCGCTTCGGCAGCACATATACTAAAATTGGAACGATAGAGAAGAAAAAAATGGATCGTAATTATGTCTTATTGAAAAAAGTAGGCCTGACGATATGAAGATGAGACAACAAACCTTTATCATGGACAGGCAGAATAAACATGATAAAAACAATATTAAAGGGCCATTATACACTCATTTTTTCTTTGCATAAATGTTTTGTAGGTGATCCAATTATATAGCCCATAAAGTTTTTTTTTTTTTTTTAAATAAATGTATAGTTTTGCTTATTTTTAAATAACATTGCTCTGATTTTCAGACTCCTAACCAAGCCCCAAAGTTTTATGACAATACCGTCAGCTACCTTCTCCAGCTTGCTCCTGTTTGTGTAAAGGGTCTTTTCATATGCAAAAGAAGGGGGGGGAGTGTCTTATTTCTCACTTGCAGTGGGCTTTCCAGCTGCCTTTTCAACAGAGCCAAACTGACAGCTTCTAAGTAAGTTTTTAAACCATTTTATACTGGATTTTTATATCCGTATCTGTGCATCTTATTCTTTATAGTAGTGTCTATTACATGCAGTTATATGAAAAGGAGTGTATACTGTCCCTTTAATGAAAATATCAGGAGCAGCAGTTAAAACACCTTTCTTCTCTTTATTTAGCTTCCAAACAGCTTACATTTAAACCCCCAAGGCAGAACATAGTGCGATCTGCGATATTATCGCAGAAAGTGGAGCCTGCCTGCAGAAAGAATGGCCAGGTCTGTTAAACAGAGAATTTTTTTCTTCAACAGAATTTTTTTTTTGTTCTTCTGGCCAGTGCAGTGCTTTCAAATGGACAACCGGCACATTTTTAGTGCAGACAGTACTTTTAAATTATTGTCTAATGGCTGCTCTGCTCCTGAAATTGATACTTTTTTATGCAATATCATTATTGATACTTTTACCCACCAGAACGGCTTCTGCGACTGTGAGGTAAGTCAGTTCTCGGCACAGGGCATGTGTTTTTTTTTTACTTTAGCCCTGCTGCGGGCAAGCAGAAGGAGTAAAAGCTTTTTAAAAATGTTTTATTATTATTGTATTATTTCAATAGAACCGAGCGGTGGTGCCGCGGTAGTGTGAGGAGAGGGCTGAGTGAGAACAGGAAAAGAGCGCACAACAAATGTTTACATTTGCGCACATCTCCTACTGCAACGCATCACATAATTCTGGGAGACCATAGACCGGCAATGTGTGCTGTATGCCTCAACAGCGTATCACCTACAGCACGTCTTGGCTATGATCTACATTTACAGACCGGCCCCTGCATTAATATTTCAATAGAGCCGAGCGGCGGTAGTGTGAGAAGAGGGCTTAGTGAGAACAGGAAAAGAGCGTATCACCTACAGCACGTCTTAGCTATGATCTACAATCACAGACCTGCCCCTGCATTAGTGTACAGCATGGTGACCTGTAAGATCCCATATACCGGAGAAATGCTGTGCAAGTGGGTGATGAGGTTACACATGCTGTACACTAATGCAGGGGCAGGTCTGTGATTGTAGATCATAGCTAAGACGTGCTGTAGGTGATACGCTCTTTTCCTGTTCTCACTAAGCCCTCTTCTCACACTACCACCGCACCACTGCTTGGCTCTATTGAAATATTAATGCAGGGGCAGGTCTGTGAATGTAGATCATAGCTAAGACGTGCTGTAGGTGATACGCTGTTGAGGCATACAGCACACATTGCCGGTCTGCGGTTTCCAAGAATGATGTGATGCACTGCAGTAGGAGATGTGTGCAAATGTAAACATTTATTGTGCGCTCTTTTCCTGTTCTCACTCAGCCCTCTCCTCACACTACCACCGCTCGGCTCTATTGAAATATTAATGCAGGGGCCGGTCTGTAAATGTAGATCATAGCTAAGACGTGCTGTAGGTGATACGCTGTTGAGGCATACAGCACACATTGCCGGTCTGCGGTCTCCAAGAATGATGTGATGCACTGCAGTAGGAGATGTGTGCAAATGTAAACATTTATTGTGCGCTCTTTTCCTGTTCTCACTCAGCCCTCTCCTCACACTACCACCGCTCGGCTCTATTGAAATATTAATGCAGGGGCAGGTCTGTGAATGTAGATCATAGCTAAGACGTGCTGTAGGTGATACGCTGTTGAGGCATACAGCACACATTGCCGGTCTGCGGTCTCCAAGAATGATGTGATGCACTGCAGTAGGAGATGTGTGCAAATGTAAACATTTATTGTGCGCTCTTTTCCTGTTCTCACTCAGCCCTCTCCTCACACTACCACCGCTCGGCTCTATTGAAATATTAATGCAGGGGCCGGTCTGTAAATGTAGATCATAGCTAAGACGTGCTGTAGGTGATACGCTGTTGAGGCATACTGCACACATTGCCGGTCTATGGTCTCCCAGAATGATGTGATGTGATGCGTTGCAGTAGGAGTTGAGTGCAAATGTAAACATTTGTTGTGCGCTCTTTTCCTGTTCTTACTCAGCCCTCTCCTCACACTACCGCGGCACCACCGCTCGGCTCTATTGAAATATTAATGCAGGGGCAGGTCTGTGTAATGAGCCCACTGAATGTAAATCATAGTCCTCAGTGTATACTGGCCCTTTAAGCAGATTTTTTTGTTTGTACTATGGCACTTACTGGGTGGAAATTGCTAAATTAATTTACTCCTCCTGAGCCCTTCCATGTCCCTAGCCAAAGCCGCCCTGGGGCCACAATTCAATTCTACAGTAATTTTTATCTGATAATCCAGTATTTCTCCAGTCCATTGTTACCAAAACTCCTCTCCTTTACAAATGTTTTATTCCTGTCCTCACACCCTCAGTGTTAATATAATCTATACATGTGTGTGTCTATGTATACTATCTTGCTTTGTTCACTGGCTGTGTGAGTGTAAAGAATACATTCCAGTCCATTCAGGTTCTTTTGGCATTACTGCAATAAGCTTGTTTTTTTGTTTTTTTTTTAAATGCTTCTCTGGAAAAAAAATTAAAAAAAATGATGCCAATATGTTCTAAAAACTCGCCCTAAGACACTGTTATTGTTAGGTTGGTAGTATTTTGGTTATTGTGGTGGGTCAGTTTGTTATTATCACCTTCCCTCACTAAATATTGGAATCAGATTTTAAACAATGAATGAACAGCCAAAGCCTTGTTATTTGCAAATTGTAAATAATAGCAATAATAATAATACTAATATAATTAGTACTAGTAGACTAGTATTTTATTACTATTAGCGTAAGTTTCTGTGATGAAAGAGAGTCTACTTTTGTTTGCCTACTATAGCAGTGCTTCCTCAAGAACAGTAAAAATTAAACCAGGGTTGTGAGTGATATACATTTTAAATGTTAACAGAACAAAAATTCTATTAACATTTAAAATGTATACCACCACCCTGGTTTTATTTTTATTTTTCTTGGGGAAAAAGGAATGGTAACTATATTGTGGTTCTTTAAGCATATATGCACAAAAGGTGGCATAGGGGACTTTATATTTGATTGTCAGCTGAGCAGAGCTGGTAATGATAGAATGGGGTCAGTCCACACATATATACACACACATATGCACACACACATATATACACACACATACACACACATATATACATACATACACACACACACATATACACATACATACACACACACACATATACACATACATACACACACACACACACACACACATACATACATACACACACATATACACACACACATACACACACACATTACATGTGAACGTTTACCAAGTTTTAAATAAATGTTTGTTTATGAATGATTTAAAACCGAATTTTATTTAAAAATGACCTGCAGAAAAATATTCACTACAAAAAATCTCATCGCAGAAAGTGAAAAAAAGTTCTGCTTCTGGGATTTAAACATGAACAAAAATAATAAACAGGCTAAACATGCCCTTAGTGCACAAATAAGCTAACGCATCTCGGCATTCACGCCATACTCATAGCTCTCTGTCTTCCCTCACTTTAAAGGGCTATTTAAAGGGGATTTAAAAACATCTGATTCGCTATGGGATGATTAGCAAGTTAACTCCAATACAAGTTAGACTAACAAATTTGTAATCTATAATGTGTTTAACATTTCCTTATAATTATGTAAATAATAATGTTCATGTTTACACCGACTAGTTGTTTGCAAATAGTAAACCTCCAAGACCTTCCGTGGCAACCTGAATTAAGTACGTGAGTAAACTTAAATAACAGAATTTATGTTTACCTGATAAATTACTTTCTCCAACGGTGTGTCCGGTCCACGGCGTCATCCTTACTTGTGGGATATTCTCTTCCCCAACAGGAAATGGCAAAGAGCCCAGCAAAGCTGGTCACATGATCCCTCCTAGGCTCCGCCTACCCCAGTCATTCGACCGACGTTAAGGAGGAATATTTGCATAGGAGAAACCATATGGTACCGTGGTGACTGTAGTTAAAGAAAATAAATTATCAGACCTGATTAAAAAAACCAGGGCGGGCCGTGGACCGGACACACCGTTGGAGAAAGTAATTTATCAGGTAAACATAAATTCTGTTTTCTCCAACATAGGTGTGTCCGGTCCACGGCGTCATCCTTACTTGTGGGAACCAATACCAAAGCTTTAGGACACGGATGAAGGGAGGGAGCAAATCAGGTCACCTAAATGGAAGGCACCACGGCTTGCAAAACCTTTCTCCCAAAAATAGCCTCAGAAGAAGCAAAAGTATCAAACTTGTAAAATTTGGTAAAAGTGTGCAGTGAAGACCAAGTCGCTGCCCTACATATCTGATCCACAGAAGCCTCGTTCTTGAAGGCCCATGTGGAAGCCACAGCCCTAGTGGAATGAGCCGTGATTCTTTCGGGAGGCTGCCGTCCGGCAGTCTCGTAAGCCAATCTGATGATGCTTTTAATCCAAAAAGAGAGAGAGGTAGAAGTTGCTTTTTGACCTCTCCTTTTACCGGAATAAACAACAAACAAGGAAGATGTTTGTCTAAAATCCTTTGTAGCATCTAAATAGAATTTTAGAGCGCGAACAACATCCAAATTGTGCAACAAACGTTCCTTCTTTGAAACTGGTTTCGGACACAGAGAAGGTACGATAATCTCCTGGTTAATGTTTTTGTTAGAAACAACTTTTGGAAGAAAACCAGGTTTAGTACGTAAAACCACCTTATCTGCATGGAACACCAGATAAGGAGGAGAACACTGCAGAGCAGATAATTCTGAAACTCTTCTAGCAGAAGAAATTGCAACTAAAAACAAAACTTTCCAAGATAATAACTTAATATCAACGGAATGTAAGGGTTCAAACGGAACCCCCTGAAGAACTGAAAGAACTAAGTTGAGACTCCAAGGAGGAGTCAAAGGTTTGTAAACAGGCTTAATTCTAACCAGAGCCTGAACAAAGGCTTGAACATCTGGCACAGCTGCCAGCTTTTTGTGAAGTAACACAGACAAGGCAGAAATCTGTCCCTTCAGGGAACTAGCAGATAATCCTTTTTCCAATCCTTCTTGAAGGAAGGATAGAATCTTAGGAATCTTAACCTTGTCCCAAGGGAATCCTTTAGATTCACACCAACAGATATATTTTTTCCAAATTTTGTGGTAAATCTTTCTAGTTACAGGCTTTCTGGCCTGAACAAGAGTATCGATAACAGAATCTGAGAACCCTCGCTTCGATAAGATCAAGCGTTCAATCTCCAAGCAGTCAGCTGGAGTGAAACCAGATTCGGATGTTCGAACGGACCCTGAACAAGAAGGTCTCGTCTCAAAGGTAGCTTCCAAGGTGGAGCCGATGACATATTCACCAGATCTGCATACCAAGTCCTGCGTGGCCACGCAGGAGCTATCAAGATCACCGACGCCCTCTCCTGATTGATCCTGGCTACCAGCCTGGGGATGAGAGGAAACGGCGGGAACACATAAGCTAGTTTGAAGGTCCAAGGTGCTACTAGTGCATCCACTAGAGCCGCCTTGGGATCCCTGGATCTGGACCCGTAGCAAGGAACTTTGAAGTTCTGACGAGAGGCCATCAGATCCATGTCTGGAATGCCCCACAGCTGAGTGACTTGGGCAAAGATTTCCGGATGGAGTTCCCACTCCCCCGGATGCAATGTCTGACGACTCAGAAAATCCGCTTCCCAATTTTCCACTCCTGGGATGTGGATAGCAGACAGGTGGCAGGAGTGAGACTCCGCCCATAGAATGATTTTGGTCACTTCTTCCATCGCTAGGGAACTCCTTGTTCCCCCCTGATGGTTGATGTACGCAACAGTTGTCATGTTGTCTGATTGAAACCGTATGAACTTGGCCCTCGCTAGCTGAGGCCAAGCCTTGAGAGCATTGAATATCGCTCTCAGTTCCAGAATATTTATCGGTAGAAGAGATTCTTCCCGAGACCAAAGACCCTGAGCTTTCAGGGATCCCCAGACCGCGCCCCAGCCCATCAGACTGGCGTCGGTCGTGACGATGACCCACTCCGGTCTGCGGAATGTCATCCCTTGTGACAGGTTGTCCAGGGACAGCCACCAACGGAGTGAGTCTCTGGTCCTCTGATTTACTTGTATCTTCGGAGACAAGTCTGTATAGTCCCCATTCCACTGACTGAGCATGCACAGTTGTAATGGTCTTAGATGAATGCGCGCAAAAGGAACTATGTCCATTGCCGCTACCATCAAACCGATCACTTCCATGCACTGCGCTATGGAAGGAAGAGGAACGGAATGAAGTATCCGACAAGAGTCTAGAAGTTTCGTTTTTCTGGCCTCTGTCAGAAAAATCCTCATTTCTAAGGAGTCTATTATTGTTCCCAAGAAGGGAACCCTTGTTGACGGAGATAGAGAACTCTTTTCCACGTTCACTTTCCATCCGTGAGATCTGAGAAAGGCCAGGACAATGTCCGTGTGAGCCTTTGCTTGAGGAAGGGACGACGCTTGAATCAGAATGTCGTCCAAGTAAGGTACTACAGCAATGCCCCTTGGTCTTAGCACAGCTAGAAGGGACCCTAGTACCTTTGTGAAAATCCTTGGAGCAGTGGCTAATCCGAAAGGAAGCGCCACGAACTGGTAATGCTTGTCCAGGAATGCGAACCTTAGGAACCGATGATGTTCCTTGTGGATAGGAATATGTAGATACGCATCCTTTAAATCCACTGTGGTCATGAATTGACCTTCCTGGATGGAAGGAAGAATAGTTCGAATGGTTTCCATCTTGAACGATGGAACCTTGAGAAACTTGTTTAAGATCTTGAGATCTAAGATTGGTCTGAACGTTCCCTCTTTTTTGGGAACTATGAACAGATTGGAGTAGAACCCCATCCCTTGTTCTCTTAATGGAACAGGATGAATCACTCCCATTTTTAACAGGTCTTCTACACAATGTAAGAATGCCTGTCTTTTTATGTGGTCTGAAGACAACTGAGACCTGTGGAACCTCCCCCTTGGGGGAAGCCCCTTGAATTCCAGAAGATAACCTTGGGAGACTATTTCTAGCGCCCAAGGATCCAGAACATCTCTTGCCCAAGCCTGAGCGAAGAGAGAGAGTCTGCCCCCCACCAGATCCGGTCCCGGATCGGGGGCCAACATTTCATGCTGTCTTGGTAGCAGTGGCAGGTTTCTTGGCCTGCTTTCCCTTGTTCCAGCCTTGCATTGGTCTCCAAGCTGGCTTGGCTTGAGAAGTATTACCCTCTTGCTTAGAGGACGTAGCACTTTGGGCTGGTCCATTTCTACGAAAGGGACGAAAATTAGGTTTATTTTTTGCCTTGAAAGGCCGATCCTGAGGAAGGGCGTGGCCCTTACCCCCAGTGATATCAGAGATAATCTCTTTCAAGTCAGGGCCAAACAGCGTTTTCCCCTTGAAAGGAATGTTAAGTAGCTTGTTCTTGGAAGACGCATCAGCTGACCAAGATTTCAACCAAAGCGCTCTGCGCGCCACAATAGCAAACCCAGAATTCTTAGCCGCTAACCTAGCCAATTGCAAAGTGGCGTCTAGGGTGAAAGAATTAGCCAATTTGAGAGCATTGATTCTGTCCATAATCTCCTCATAAGGAGGAGAATCACTATCGACCGCCTTTATCAGCTCATCGAACCAGAAACATGCGGCTGTAGCTACAGGGACAATGCATGAAATTGGTTGTAGAAGGTAACCCTGCTGAACAAACATCTTTTTAAGTAAACCTTCTAATTTTTTATCCATAGGATCTTTGAAAGCACAACTATCCTCTATGGGTATAGTGGTGCGTTTGTTTAAAGTGGAAACCGCTCCCTCGACCTTGGGGACTGTCTGCCATAAGTCCTTTCTGGGGTCGACCATAGGAAACAATTTTTTAAATATGGGGGGAGGGACGAAAGGAATACCGGGCCTTTCCCATTCTTTATGAACAATGTCCGCCACCCGCTTGGGTATAGGAAAAGCTTCTGGGAGCCCCGGGACCTCTAGGAACTTGTCCATTTTACATAGTTTCTCTGGGATGACCAACTTGTCACAATCATCCAGAGTGGATAATACCTCCTTAAGCAGAATGCGGAGATGTTCCAACTTAAATTTAAACGTAATCACATCAGGTTCAGCTTGTTGAGAAATGTTCCCTGAATCAGTAATTTCTCCCTCAGACAAAACCTCCCTGGCCCCATCAGACTGGGTTAGGGGCCCTTCAGAACCATTATTATCAGCGTCGTCATGCTCTTCAGTATCTAAAACAGAGCAGTCGCGCTTACGCTGATAAGTGTTCATTTTGGCTAAAATGCTTTTGACAGAATTATCCATTACAGCCGTTAATTGTTGCATAGTAAGGAGTATTGGCGCGCTAGATGTACTAGGGGCCTCCTGAGTGGGCAAGACTCGTGTAGACGAAGGAGGGAATGATGCAGTACCATGCTTACTCCCCTCACTTGAGGAATCATCTTGGGCATCATTGTCATTGTCACCTAAATCACATTTATTTAAATGAATAGGAATTCTGGCTTCCCCACATTCAGAACACAGTCTATCTGGTAGTTCAGACATGTTAAACAGGCATAAACTTGATAACAAAGTACAAAAAACGTTTTAAAATAAAACCGTTACTGTCACTTTAAATTTTAAACTGAACACACTTTATTACTGCAATTGCGAAAAAACATGAAGGAATTGTTCAAAATTCACCAAATTTTCACCACAGTGTCATAAAGCCTTAAAAGTATTGCACACCAAATTTGGAAGCTTTAACCCTTAAAATAACGGAACCGGAGCCGTTTTTAACTTTAACCCCTTTACAGTCCCTGGTATCTGCTTTGCTGAGACCCAACCAAGCCCAAAGGGGAATACGATACCAAATGACGCCTTCAGAAAGTCTTTTCTAAGTATCAGAGCTCCTCTCACATGCGACTGCATGTCATGCCTCTCAAAAACAAGTGCGCAACACCGGCGCGAAAATGAGGCTCTGCCTATGATTTGGGAAAGCCCCTAAAGAATAAGGTGTCTAAAACAGTGCCTGCCGATATTATTATATCAAAATACCCAGAATAAATGATTCCTCAAGGCTAAATATGTGTTAATAATGAATCGATTTAGCCCAGAAAAAGTCTACAGTCTTAATAAGCCCTTGTGAAGCCCTTATTTACGATCTTAATAAACATGGCTTACCGGATCCCATAGGGAAAATGACAGCTTCCAGCATTACATCGTCTTGTTAGAATGTGTCATACCTCAAGCAGCAAGAGACTGCTCACTGTTCCCCCAACTGAAGTTAATTGCTCTCAACAGTCCTGTGTGGAACAGCCATGGATTTTAGTGACGGTTGCTAAAATCATTTTCCTCATACAAACAGAAATCTTCATCTCTTTTCTGTTTCTGAGTAAATAGTACATACCAGCACTATTTCAAAATAACAAACTCTTGATTGAATAATAAAAACTACAGTTAAACACTAAAAAACTCTAAGCCATCTCCGTGGAGATGTTGCCTGTACAACGGCAAAGAGAATGACTGGGGTAGGCGGAGCCTAGGAGGGATCATGTGACCAGCTTTGCTGGGCTCTTTGCCATTTCCTGTTGGGGAAGAGAATATCCCACAAGTAAGGATGACGCCGTGGACCGGACACACCTATGTTGGAGAAAATTATATTCATTCAAATTTGTACTTTACTCCTTTATAGTTACAAATGTGTATATCACTCATTGAATGTATTAACTCTAAATATAATACTATGATGCCAGTTCAGGTCTTATTGAAAACATAGTAAATTGTTCATAATATGAATATGGTACAAATTCCTAATTTTAACCTAATTTCCACTCCTATGTGTATCTTGTTTGTCCCCGCTCATAGGTACCGATTCAAGTAATGTATGCCACATATCAAAATGTATACACACAATATGAAAACCTCTTTAATACATAATATGTTTCATTTAATCTAACTTGAGTATCCCACTCACTTTTCTCAATTCATGACACATACATATATATATATATATATATATATATATATATATATATATATATATATATATATATATATATATCTTACTTATGAAACCTAATCTAGTTCCAGAAATTTATTAAATCATAGGTCGAATTGAGTCTAGTTGGATGTCTAGTTTTTAGTTGGAATATCCAAAATATTTCCCTGTTGGCCAATGCTCGATCCCTGTCCCCTCCTCTCTTGCCAACATATACTGTTTTAATAATGGTCCATTTAAAACTCCTCATGTCTTTGTCGTCGACACTTTTGAAATGCTGGACATGGGAGGGGGTAGATAGGACACCGGCCTTTATGTTGGAAAGATGTTCTCTTATGCGTGAATGTGTCTCTCTTGACGTCATCCCTACATATAGTAGATGACAGTCGGTACAACTCGCCAAATAGACTGTGTATTTACTTCTACAATTCATGCATTTTTTGTGTGTACATATCTTGTTGGTGACTTCACTTTTGAAGCCCTCACCTATCAAATGCTTGCAAGCTGTACAAGTGAAGTTGCTGCATCTGTAAACGCCCTTGACCCTAAGCCAAGAGCTAGTGTCTTCCTTAAGTAATGGTTTCAGTTGAGTAGGTGCCAGAATGTTTCCCATCGAAACTCCTCGCCTAAAGGAACATTTGCAACCTTTCCGTACTGTATCAGTTAGAGCATCATCCGCTGCTAAAAGTCTAAAGTTCCTCTGAACAATGTTGCAAATCTTGTGATACTGTGTACTGTAGTCTGTAACAAAGAAGGTACCTCTAGTTCTTTATTTTAATAGCTCAGATTTATTTAGAAGTTTTCGTCTTTCAATTAGTGCTTTCATTACATTCACAATCTCTTGTGGCTATTCCTAAGGCGGTCAGTTAATTGGTCGGCGTGTACCTCGTACTGCTTGGTACTACTACAATTTTGTTTCAGTCTTACAAACTGACCCTTCGCAACTGACCTAAACAATTGTTTTGGATGACTGCTCCTGGCATGGAGGAGGGTATTACCTGTGAATGGTTTTCTGTAGACCTCAGTCTCAATACCAACATTGGGTATACCCTTAAGGGTGAGATCCAAGAAATTAATTTTAGATTTGTTCAGCTCAAAAGTAAATTCTAACCCAATATCATTGGTATTCAACCAATCCACACATTCTTTGGCTGCTTCCTCAGTACCTCTACACACCAGGAGCAGATCATCAATGTAACGCCTAAAAAACTGTATATTTTGCCTGAAGGGGTTCTCATCCCCATAGATGTGGGACAGCTCCCACCACCATAAAGAGGTTGGCGAAAGTGGGCGCAAATGTTGTGCCCATAGCTGTCCCGCATCTCTGGAGATAGAAATCCCCCCTCAAATGAAAAATAATTGTGTGCAAGTAGAAACTTGGTTGTCCTCAGTACATACTTCACAAAATCATCAGTATAGCCTGTATTTCTCAATAAAAAGATTTCCAGAGCCTCCAAACCCCTATCATGGGGTATTGAAGTATAAAGGGCTCTAACTTCTATGGTAAGCCACATATTTTGATCCCAATTTAAATCACACATCAATTTGATTACATGTGTGGTATCTTGTAGAAAACGTATGAGACCCCCAACTAATGGTTGCAATATGCTGTCCAACCATTGTGACAATCTTTCCAGAAGTGACCCTATACCACTTAGGATAGGTCTCCCTCCAGCGATTTGTGGACCTTTGGTAGATGTTTAAAAATAGGCGGCCGAGGAGTCCAAGCGAATGAGCGTGAGGCTTGTGGGAGCGGTGAAGACGCCAAGCCCATGATTTCTGACCGCACCTAACCCAGGAGAGAGGTCTCCCTAACGGCTAGAAAACAGTAAGTGCAACCGGTAAGTCCGTGAAGAAGGGGTAAGTGGAGAGACTTGGGTTTTTGTTGCGTCATAGGAGCCCTGCCTATCCTCGAGAAACGGAGCTGGTTTTCATTCCTAGCAAACGATGTGGGACAAGTGCGCAGAAGGGTCGCTCTTAGCCATGGGGTATTATTCAACGATCGATTGTTATCATTTATTGAGTATATGTATTGTTCTTGCCATTTGTTATTGGTCAGATGCATCATATTGTGCACTTATATGTAGTGCTAATTATGAATATTGTGAATGTTTCTAGGTACTTTTGTAATTTTTATACATACATGTCATGATACAATCATGTGGAGTAGTTGATACCTGGATTGGCTACCCAGCAGAGGCGGCATTGTGGTCTCAGCCTGGAAAGGGTTAATGCGAATTGCCTTTTCTTTGTGTGAAATCTGTTTTTAGAAAAGCTGTAAGCTGACACCCCCCTCCTTAGCCTGTCACAGGTTTGAGGTGAAGTGTGTAGGAATGCAAAACGCTCCTCCCCTTGGAGACTGATATGGTAAGCCACGGCTAGCTGTGCATTGGATAAACCTTGTTGTAAATTATAACGAGTCCCAAAGACAGAACTCAGTGCCTAATTACAGAGACATACGGTGCAAAGAAGCAGTTCTTTTTCCCTTCCTCTTGTTTGTTCGTTGCTACTCTCATTATGGAAGCATATAGGACAATTCCTAAAAAGAGTCCCTGGAGCTGCTTTGTCAGGAGAGAGCCATTGCAACTTTTGGCAAAAGAAAGGAGCAGATGGTCCAGGAACTGCAGCAGGCAGATGACATTCCAGCAGACCAGGAAACAGGCACAGAAAGGGTTACTGTGGAACCGGTAACCCAGGAGATGATACCTACTGCTGTTACCCCTGTGAGTGCAAAGGAGTCTGAGCTACAAACAGCACTCGGGTACTTTTGGAATGCTGAACCCAAACTAAGAATGGAATTGATCCTCAAGTATCAAGAAGCAGCTGAGAGAAAAAGGGAGGCTGGAGAGGGAGGCAAGAGAGAGAGGGAGGCTGGAGAGGGAGGCGAGAGAGAGAGGGAGGCGAGAGGGAGGCTGGAGAGGGAGGCGAGAGAGAGAGGGAGGCGAGAGAGAGGCTGGAGAGGGAGGCGAGAGAGAGGCTGGAGAGGGAGGCGAGAGAGAGGCTGGAGAGGGAGGCGAGAGAGAGGCTGGAGAGGGAGGCGAGAGAGAGGCTGGAGAGGGAGGCGAGAGAGAGGCTGGAGAGGGAGGCGAGAGAGAGGCTGGAGAGGGAGGCGAGAGAGAGAGGCGAGAGAGAGAGAGAGGCGAGAGAGAGAGAGAGAGGCGAGAGAGACGAGAGAGAGAGAGAGAGGCGAGAGAGACGAGAGAGAGAGAGAGAGGCGAGAGAGAGAGAGAGAGAGGCGAGAGAGAGGCGAGAGAGAGGCGAGAGAGAGAGAGAGAGGCGAGAGAGAGGCGAGAGAGAGGCGAGAGAGAGAGAGAGAGAGAGGCGAGAGAGAGGCGAGAGAGAGAGAGAGAGGCGAGAGAGAGATGAGAGAGAGGCGAGAGAGAGAGAGGCGAGAGAGAGGCGAGAGAGAGGCGAGAGAGAGGCGAGAGAGAGGCGAGAGAGAGGCGAGAGAGAGAGAGAGAGGCGAGAGAGAGAGAGAGAGGCGAGAGAGAGAGAGAGAGGCGAGAGAGAGAGAGAGAGGCGAGAGAGAGAGAGGCGAGAGAGAGGCGAGAGAGAGGCGAGAGAGAGAGAGAGAGGCGAGAGAGAGAGAGAGAGAGGCGAGAGAGAGAGAGAGGCGAGAGAGAGAGAGAGGCGAGAGAGAGAGAGAGGCGAGAGAGAGAGAGAGGCGAGAGAGAGAGAGAGGCGAGAGAGAGAGAGGCGAGAGAGAGAGAGAGGCGAGAGAGAGAGAGAGGCGAGACAAGACAGGCGAGAGAGACAGGCGAGAGAGACAGGCGAGACGAGAGAGAGAGGGGCGAGACGAGACGAGAGAGGCGAGACGAGACGAGAGAGGCAAGACTGAGAGAAAAAGGATACTCAACGGAGACATGAGCTGGAGGTTATACATATGAACAGAACCAGCCTGTCTCCCCAAACCAGTGAATGCGGGGAACCAGCAACAGAGAGGCCCCGCCTGGAGTATTTTCCAATGTTGGAAAAAGACACTGACTTGGATGTTTTTCTGAGGGGCTTTGAGAATGTATGCAAGCAGTAACAGCTGCCCCCCCCCCCCCCCGAGCAATGGGTTCTCTATTTAGATGTATTTGCTTCACTTCCAGTGGAGGATGACAAGGACTATGAGGCCATAAAAACAGCCTCATTGAAAAGTTTTAACCTCACTCCGGAATTCTACAGGAAGAAATTTCGGAGTCTTCACCAAAGTACAGATGACAGCTGCACAGAATATGTTGCACAGCTAAGGTCTGCTTTTAAGCAATGGACTGGGGGCCTAAAAGTCCTCACTCATGAGGCTTTGGAGGATTTAATGATCTTGGAGCAGTTCCCGCAAACACAGAGTCCTGATGCCAGAGAATGGATTCTGGACAGAAAGCCCAAAACAGTGGCAGAGGCTGCAGATCTGTCAAACGATTACGCTAACAGAGCACCTGCAGCAAGGAAGGCAGCTGTTCAAGCTGTGTCTCCTAGGTGGAAAAGAGCAAACAAGGCAGCAAAGAGACCATCTCATCTACACCCTACAGCCAGAGGGGCAGGGGCCACACGGGACAGGGAGATAACCGCCGGTGTTTCACTTATAACCAGATGGGGCATCTCAGAAGAACCTGAGGGTGGGAATGTGGCTGGGGGACCAGCATCTGTTTTGTTTGTGGGTGGGTTCACAAGGCAAAAGCGGAGAGATAATCTACAGAGGGTATCTGTGGGTCACTAGGTGGCAACAGGACTCAGGGATAGTGGAGCTTTGGTTACCTTGGTGCATCATGTCCACACCTCTCTATTGTGACGTTTAAAAGGTTTGATTCTTCACAATACATATATCATGTTCAATATCTTTTGGTAATTATTATATGAATGATCTTTTTTGTAATATATTATTAATTGGATCTGCCCTTACAATAGTATATCTATTTATATGTACTTGTGTTTAATTATTTTTAATTGTTTGTGGCTTTATGGCCGTTTATTGGCCTATCACACACAGGTTTGTCCCATATAAGGAGCCTCTATAGTGTAACACCTATGTCTATGAATAAGCGCCACAAGGGGGTGCGAAACACGTCAGACGTCTTGTTTGTTGTCCGTTTGACCTGTTGGTTTCAGTACAGACATTTATTGTAAGGAAACGGACTGTAATAGCCTATTGAAATATGATAGTGCTTATCAACAATCACTCATAAAATCTCTTCCCCTCAGTCAACTAGTAAGGGTAAGAAAAATTTTATCCAACGATAAAATTGTCCATTTAAGGTTAAAAGAGATGGGGGTTAAATTCCTGACTCGGGGTTACCCTAAGAATTTGGTTGATCAGGTTATTACAGAGGTTTCATCTATCCCTAGGGAGAAATTAATCACCAAATAGGTTGGTAGGGTAAAATATAAGAGACTTACTTTTGTCTCTGAGTACTGCCAGGAGAGTAATCAAATCACTAAGATAATACGAAAACATTGGTACTTGTTGGGTGAGTGTATAGCAGATATAGAGGAATTTATTTTACCACCTATGCCAGCCTTTAAAAGAAATAAGAATTTGAGAGATACATTGATAAGAGCAGACATTGGTTCCAAGAAAACTTTAAAACAATCATATAGGGGGCGTGTCCTACTAGCGGCTCTGTGTAGTCGCACCTTTCCAAAGCTCTGGGTGAAAATATCACATAGTCCGCCGATTATTGGTATTACCTAACAGCATCCACTACTAAAACTGCTGGTATTGTGTGTATTCACGTTACCTACTACAGATTGCACTTGTTCTGCTGTTTTTATGAGCCCGGTGACAGAAATGGACAGTTGAGGCCTGTAGCGGCGGCATTTGTACAGGCAACGTTCCCCCCCCCCCCCCCGACAACCGGGGTGTTAAGCCAGAGCGGGCTGCTGATAACAAGCTAGTGATTTAATTTAGACACTTGCATTATTCTGAACTACAGAAACCTTCAAATATACAGCCATGTGGATCGGCACTCAACAGGACATGGCAGACATTAGGTTTGCCAGAATAGAAGCCATGATGCAGGCTATGATTGATAGGATGCCCTCGGAGCAGGATATTCAAAGATTAATAAACAGATTACCACCCGGAGCAGCCATGGACTTACTCCCACAGCATAACACCACTTCTTGCCCTAAACTAACATCATGGGCAGGGGAGAAGAATCGGGCTGACATGCAGACGGATGGAGAGGGCACTCCACGAGGTAGCAATTTTACTATGCCGCCACCGACAGTGATTGCAGGAGAAGACCACATAAGGAGGCATGATTTTTCTCAGTATAACCCCCAAGCACCTGACCTTCCTCTGGGATCATACTCCCTGGAGGGGAGACATCACAACACACATCCCAAGATGGCGATCTCGGCAACTCAAGGGGAACATTGGGCACACATCTTCACCTTACTGCCCGCGGAGCAGGATCTAGCTTTGCAGGGGCCTCTGTGGTCGGGAGGGGTTTTGCCGACACATACACCTTCGTGGGAGCCTGGGGGATACCCCCAATATTTTACTGAGGTCGGCGGGACCGGTCCTGGACCCGGGGCTACTGACACTGGAGATGCGAAAGGTAACTTTCTATTTTTGACTGCATGGCCGCACTTCAAAGATTTACCTTTCCTCAAGGAGCTAATGGACTATACAATTTTAGAGACCTTAGCCACTTCGTGCTTGCCCCAGGCAGGGGGCGATCTTTATGAGGGTCTCACCGCTGTATACGTTACCCAAGCACATATGATGAATATAACCGTTCAGCACGTTACATTAAAATTCACCGAAGTTGCTGACCAAGAGGAACTTGCTTAATTAACAGGATGGACAAGTACTGCACTCCCCAGTCCCCTGTTCCATGAGTATTATAGCTGTATCCTGTGTGTATATGCCTTTTTCTGCTAACTATTTTGAGAGATCTGTTCATACAAAAGCGCCAAAGCCATTATCATTTATTAACCTCAGCAATTGCTATAGCTACATCACCAACAGGTCTTCCAATTTTACAGTTTTGAATTAGTTTTATTCTGGGTTTTGTAAAGTTTTGCATCTTTGAACTCCGTGTTATATATCGAATAAAAGCATGCAGATGTCTGTTTCTATTCCTCCCCATACTATCACCATGGGGAGTCACATAGCTCAGTGGGGTCTACTATGTTCTATTCTCTGATCACTTGTTGACACGATGCTCTGTATAAACTGGTGTCTCTTTTGGGGGCTGGTGGGGGGCCTCTGGGGAGTACACTGCCATAATATAATATATAATATAAAATTTACAGAGTTTGAGATGTCATGATTATTGAGCTAATAACCATAGATTTGGAGCTGCTTTATGGTTGTTGTCCTGACCTGGCGGTCCACGGCCGGGGCTGCTAGGTGGACAAAACTACCTTAGATATATGTGACACATAAGGCATCATATTTTCATTATAAAAAGAAGTATACGAGTGCATATATTCTAATTCTGCAACTTTATTCCTAAATGTAGTAAAAAGAGGGAATATTTAAATGTATGCTTAGACAGAGCCTATATGTTGGTTTATATAATTGTGAAGTTTACTATTTTGTTTTTGTTAACAAGTGTAATTCCTTGAAAATATCACATGTATAGATATTAGATTCCTGACTCTTTCCTAAGGTTCAAATATATGTAGTAGTGTCTAATGATTCCAGTGTGCCTAGCTCTGGCAGCAGCGTCTAATAATATATCTGATTAGTTTTATGTCTATAATGATTTTTAGTTGGATGCAGTTTAACTTTTCATATCTTTCTCTTTCATCAAATCTTCTTTATTGTTCTATGATAACCCCTGGACTCTAATAAGACTATCAAATGTGGTCCAAGAGTGACCTAATATATTGTTATAAGGGGATGTAAAATGAGGACTCTAATCTAATTTATACAATCTTTCTCAGATATGACATGAATATCTTAAAAAATGCTTATTCCATGTATGATATATGTTGTTATTTTTTTTGTCCTCAATAAAATAATTTAAAATAAAACAATCATATAGCACAGAAAAGAATCTAGGTTGCTACCCCTGCCTCGGCTGCATTAACTGTAGTTCAGTGATCAAATGGCCCTATTTTACACATCCATTGACTGGGCATAAATTCAAACATAATGCACACTACACGTGTCTCACATCTTATGTTGTTTATCTTATCAAATGCCCTTGTGGGCGTGGTTACGTCGGGGAGACCACCAGACATATCAAGGATCGTATTAATGAACATAAGAGCAACATAAAATGTGAGATCGTGACAGCGCCTGTGGCGGCACATTTTTTGGAATTTGGCCACCAGATAAATCAATTACGTTTTCAAGTAATTGAAAAAAAACATAATTTATGAAAGAACTTACCTGATAAATTCATTTCTTTCATATTAGCAAGAGTCCATGAGCTAGTGACGTATGGGATATACATTCCTACCAGGAGGGGCAAAGTTTCCCAAACCTCAAAATGCCTATAAATACACCCCTCACCACACCCACAAATCAGTTTAACGCATAGCCAAGAAGTGGGGTGATAAGACAAAAGTGCAAAAGCATAAAAAATAAGGAATTGGAATAATTGTGCTTTATACAAAAAAATCATAACCACCACAAAAAGGGTGGGCCTCATGGACTCTTGCTAATATGAAAGAAATTAATTTATCAGGTAAGTTCTTACATAAATTATGTTTTCTTTCATGTAATTAGCAAGAGTCCATGAGCTAGTGACTATGGGATAATGAATACCCAAGATGTGGATCTTCCACGCAAGAGTCACTAGAGAGGGAGGGATAAAATAAAGACAGCCAATTCCTCTGAAAATAATCCACACCCAAAATAAAGTTTAAATCTTATAATGAAAAAAACTGAAATTATAAGCAGAAGAATCAAACTGAAACAGCTGCCTGAAGAACTTTTCTACCAAAAACAGCTTCAGAAGAAGAAAACACATCAAAATGGTAGAATTTAGTAAAAGTATGCAAAGAAGACCAAGTTGCCGCTTTGCAAATCTGATCAACCGAAGCTTCATTCCTAAACGCCCAGGAAGTAGAAACTGACCTAGTAGAATGAGCTGTAATCCTTAGAGGCGGAGTTTGACCCGACTCGACATAAGCATGATGAATTAAAGATTTCAACCAAGATGCCAAAGAAATGGCAGAGGCCTACTGACCTTTCGTAGAACCGGAAAAGATAACAAATAGACTAGAAGTCTTTCGGAAATTCTTAGTAGCTTCAACATAATATTTCAAAGCTCTAACTACATCCAAAGAATGCAATGATCTCTCCTTAGAATTCTTAGGATTAGGACACAATGAAGGAACCACAATTTCTCTACTAATGTTGTTAGAATTCACAACCTTAGGTAAGAATTTAAAAGAAGTTTGCAACACCGCCTTATCCTGATGAAAAATCAGAAAAGGAGACTCACAAGAAAGAGCAGATAATTCAGAAACTCTTCTAGCAGAAGAGATGGCCAAAAGAAACAAAACTTTCCAAGAAAGTAATTTAATGTCCAGCGAATGCATAGGTTCAAACGGAGGAGCTTGAAGAGCCCCCAGAACCAAATTCAAACTCCAAGGTGGAGAAATTTACTTAATAACAAGTTTTATACGAACCAAAGCTTGTACAAAACAATGAATAACAGGAAGACTAGTAATCTTTCTGTGAAAAAGAACAGAAAGAGCAGAGATTTGTCCTTTCAAGGAACTTGCAGACAAACCTTTATCCAAACCATCCTGAAGAAACTGTAAAATTCTAGGAATTCTAAAAGAATGCCAAGAAAAAAGATGAGAAAAACACCAAGAAATGTAAACCTTCCAGACTCGAAAATATATCTTCCTAGATACAGATTTACGAGCCTGTAACATAGTATTAATCAGAGAGTCAGAGAAACCTCTATGACTGAGAATCAAGCGTTCAATCTCTATACCTTCAAATTTAAGGATTTGAGATCCTGATGGAAAAAAGGACCTTGTGATAGAAGGTCTGGTCTTAACGGAAGAGTCCCCGGTTGGCAAGTGGCCATCCGGACAAGATCTGCATACCAAAACCTGTGAGGCCATGCTGGAGCCCCCAGCAGAACAGACGAGCACCCCTTAGAATCTTGGAAATTACTCTTGGAAGAAGAACTAGAGGTGGAAAGATATAGGCAGGATGATACTTCCAAGGAAGTGACAATGCATCCACTGCCTCCGCCTGAGGATCCCTGGATCTGGACAGATACCTGGGAAGCTTCTTGTTTAGATGAGAGGCCATCCGATCTATTTCTGGAAGTCCCCACATTTGAACAATCTGAAGAAATACCTCTGGGTGAAGAGACCATTCGCCCGGATGTAACGTTTGATGACTGAGATAATCCGCTTCCCAATTGTCTATACCTGGGATATGAACCGCAGAAATTAGACAGGAGCTGGATTCCGCCCAAACCAGAATTCGAGATACTTCTTTCATAGCCAGAGGACTGTGAGTCCCTCCTTGATGATTGACATATGCCACAGTAGACTCTCTCTTTAGAAGAGGCCATGACTGAAGAGCTCTGAAAATTGCACGGAGTTCCAAAATATTGATTGGTAATCTCACCTCCTGAGATTCCCAAACCCCTTGTGCTGTCAGAGACCCCCAAACAGCTCCCCAACCTGTCAGACTTGCATCTGTTGAAATCTCAGTCCAGGTTGGAAGAACAAAAGAAGCCCCCTGAATTAAACAATGGTTGTCTGTCCACCACGTCAGAAAGTGTCGAACAATCGGTTTTAAAAATATTAATTGAGATATCTTTGTATAATCCCTGCACCACTGGTTCAGCATACAGAGCTGAAGAGGTCGCATGTGAAAACGAGCAAAGGGAACCGCGTCCAATGCAGCAGTCATAAGACCTAGAATTTCCATGCATAAGGCTACCGAAAGGAAAGATTGAGACTGAAGGTTTCGACAAGCTGAAACCAATTTCAGACGTCTCTTGTCCGTCAGAGACAGAGTCAAGGACACTGAATCTATCAGGAAACCTAAAAAAAAAAAAAAGGTTACCCTTGTCTGAAGAATCAACGAACTTTTTGGTAAATTGATCCTCCAACCATATTCTAGAAGAAACAACACTCATAAAAGACTGGAAAGGTTCTTTCTAGTGAAAATAAGCAAAGGGAATTGAATCCAATGCTGTGGCCATAAGACCTAAAACTTCTATGCATATATAGCAACTGAAGGAAATAATAGAGACTAAAGGTACCGACAGACGGAACCCAATAGAATTATCCCTTGTCTGATAGAGACAAAGACAGTGACACAAACTTTCTGGAAACCTAAAAAAGGTGACCCTTGTGTGATGAAAAAAAGATCCTCTAACTATGTCCTGAAGAGCAAGTGAATCATATGAGATTCTGCATCCTCAGAAAATAATCTGAATGAAAACAGAAAAATGAAAATATGCATTTATTGTATCTAATGAAAACAAATAATGCTATCAATGACCATAAAAAGGCAAAATAGTTTGAATAAAACTCCAAACCCGGTTCCTAAAAAAGGAACTGGAAGAAATACCCCAGAAGATTCCAGGTCTGAGCAGCGCTTGAACCCCATGGGTGCCTAGCCATGCTTCAACAGTACCCAAAATATATAGGACAGAAACACACTTAAAGAAAGTGTTAGCCTTACTGGAATAAATTCAAAGAAATTTGGACAAAATAGAACCAAATAAATTTCAAAGAAGTCTTAACCTGCCCCTTACCAGCCAAGCTGGAATACGGCACGTACATCGCAATATTAGGGAGCTGATTTCGAACCCCAATTACAAACATGTTACTTGGGAAAGAACTCAGGAATTTGTTCCTTAATAAGAACAACTAAACTAGTATAAGCTTAAAGTTTTAGTCTTAGAACTCAATCTTGAAGCCCAGAGTAACAGTTAAGAATTGAATCCAATTATAAAACAAATAATTGATTATCTTAGAACAAAATTCTTCTAGCTAAAATAGCTAAAGACATAGATTAACCCTCATTTGCGAAAATATTCAAAAAAATGAAGACACAAATGAAATTATTAGCATGATTGTCCAGTTTAAAGGACCAGTCAATACAGTGGACTTGCATAATCAATAAATGCAAAACAACAAGACAATTGCAACAGCACCTAGTCTAGTAAATGCTGTCCTTTAACAATGCTAAAATAAATCATAATCTGATACTTGATCCTAAAGTAAACAGAAAAAATGAAGCAATTGCAATATCCAAATAAATAACAGGACCAAGAAAAGAACCTGAAACTAAATTTTCCATAAATAAGATACAACAATCTAAAGGAAAATAAATACTATTTTGCTATAGAAACAATAGCATAATTAGTAGAAGTAGAGATAGCCCCAATAAATTGGAGAACCCTCCAAATTGAATTTAACTGCTGGCTAAGAATATAGTTTAAAACCTTTAAAAAAGGAATAAAAGAACATTCTCAGCCTATTCCATTCCCTAGAATGGGGAATTGGAAAGAAAAGCTCTGAAAACACAGAAGAAATAAATAGGCAGAAATAGTGTCAGCTAGTCTTAAAGAACTAGTTACCTTAATATCCAAAATAATCAACACCTCTTCAACAAAGAACAAATGTACTTTAATAATAGAAAAATAATAAAAAAGTAGATTTGTTAGTGTCAATATCTGATGAAGAAAATTTCTGAAAGAGAAAAAAACATCATCAGAGAAGGATAAAACAGTATGTTGTTGGTCATTTGAAACTTCAATAATTAAAAAAGAAGTGAAAAAGACCTAAAAATTTTATTAGAAGGCACAAAGTCAGACAAAGCCTTTAAAATAGAATCAGAAAATATTTCTTATAAATCTTCTAAATATTTCTTGTACATAAAATGTAAGAATGGAAATATATAAAGCATAAACACTAATGGATTCTGCATGTAAAAGTACATCACAATACCTTATTACAAACCATAGCTAAAAACATTTATAACATTTAAAATAAATGAACTTAGCTTTGGTAGAACTGAAACTCAGTTAAGCGTTTTTCCAGAAGTGGCTTCTGATTCAGGGACAATCTGAGACATCTTGCAATATGTAATAGAAAAAACAACATATAAAGCAAAAATGATCAAATTCCTTAAATGACAGTTTCAGGAATGGGAAAAAAAATGACAATGAACAAGCTTCTAGCAACCAGAAGCAATAAATAATGAGACTTAAATATTGTGGAGACAAAAATGACGCCTAAATGCTTTTGGCGCCAAAAATGGCGCCACATCCGGTAACGCCAACATTTTTTGGCGCAAAAACGTCAAAAAAATGACGCAACTTCCGGCGACACGTATGACGCCGGAAATGACAAAAAAAATTTTGCGCCAAGAAAGTCCGCGCCAAGAATGACGCAATAAAATGAAGCATTTTCAGCCCCCGCGAGCCTAACAGCCCACAGGAAAAAAGTCAAATTTTAAGGTAAGAAAAAAATGATTTATTCATATGCATTATCCCAAATATGAAACTGACTGTCTGAAATAAGGAACGTTGAACATCCTGAATCAAGGCAAATATAAGTTTAAAGACATATATTTAGAACTTTATATAAAAGTGCCCAACCATAGCTTAGAGTGTCACAGAAAATAAGACTTACTTACCCCAGGACACTCATCTACATGTAGTAGATAGCCAAACCAGTACTGAAACGAGAATCAGTAGAGGTAATGGTATATATAAGAGTATATCGTCAATCTGAAAAGGGAGGTAAGAGATGAATCTCTACGACCGATAACAGAGAACCTATGAAATAGACCCCGTAGAAGGAAATCATTGAATTCAAATAGGCAATACTCTCTTCACATCCCTCTGACAGTCACTGCACACTGAGAGGAAAACCGGGCTCCAACCGGCTGCGGAGCGCATATCAACGAAGAATCTAGCACAAACTTACTTCACCATCTCCACAGGAGGCAAAGTTTGTAAAACTGATTTGTGGGTGTGGTGAGGGGTGTATTTATAGGCATTTTGAGGTTTGGGAAACTTTGCCCCTCCTGGTAGGAATGTATATCCCATACGTCACTAGCTCATGGACTCTTGCTAATTACATGAAAGAAATAGAGACTCCAAAACGAGGAGGTAATAGGGATTTGCTCTTGAAACAACGTGAGTTTTTTGGATATTCAAGTTAGATGCTTTGGAACCGAGAGGGTTAAACAAGGAGATTGATTGGTCTGTTTTCTATCAGTACATCTTTATTTCTATGGTTGTTTGGAAATTGATTCAGTGTATTTTCTGACAAAAAAAACTATGTTGATATTCAAAAAATCAGAGTTGTTATTATATGATAGATGTATAGATCTTTTAAGGTTGTTGTGAAATGTTCTGACACATTAACCTGGTGGTTGCAGTGTTGCAATTACACAGAAAGATAGTTACTATGTTTTTATTTGTACATAACAATGTGGTTTTCTTGATATGTATATACTCTTAGCCTGTGCTAATTCTGCAGATTGATTAAGTGACTTAATAGAATAATTGAGAGTGCTATAAATTAAGGCTTTGGGTCTCACAATGATATCACATGACTAAGGGGACCACCCCGAAATGTTGTGTTGTGTACCGATCCCCATGTTTGAATAAAGGGATTTTTATGCTGACACTTCATTGCTGTTTTTGTCTATTTGGATAGTGGGCTTGACAGTGGCTCACAGACGTGTCAGTACACCTGGTTCAAGTGCTGGTCTTTTCTGGATTTTGACCTGTTGGCACATGTCTGTGTGCTCTGTTTTGGCTTCTTTTAACCTTTGCACAATAAATTAGGATTTTTATACAGTACCTTTTTGTCGTGCCTGCCTTCCTCTGTTTCGTACAACAGTATACACCGATTGACTCTTTGCTGTTAAGTTTTGTAAAATGGCCAACTTATATCAAGGGCAAAAATAAACTGCAAGCACGTACTCTGCCCACTGGTATAATATAATAATGGTATAATAATCTTCAGTTATCTCATTTTATGTCAAATCATATTCATAAAAAAAAAAAGGTTTACAGCTTTTACTGACAGCATTAGAACGTTTATAATATATGACCTTTGAGAAGGATACTCTCCCTATCATACAAGGTGCTCCTTATCACCCTACAACACTGACCTCTTATACTGTTAGTTGGGAGAATGAATTGCAACAGTCTATCACTAAGAAATAATGTTTGCAGATATATAAAGGGACACTCAAGTCAAAATTAAAAAGTTAATGATTTAGATAGAACATGCCATTTTAAACAACTTTCCAATTTACTTCCATTAACAAAATGTGCACAGACTTTTTATAGTTGCACTTATCAAGGTCACCAGTTCCTACTGAGCATGTGCACAAATTCACAAAATATACGTATATGCATTTGCGGTTGGCTGATGACTGTCACATGATGCAGGAGTAGTGGAAATAGACATAACTGATTTGTCAAAAGAAATAAAATCTACTACTCATTTGAAGTTTAGAGTGCTATTGCATTTTCTTGTTATCATGCATTTGTTCATTATGCAAATCTACTGTATTTACTGGTACTTTAAACTAATACATTTTGATAATGGAAATGAATATGGAACTGTTGTGTAGGTGGCAGATTGCTATAAATTGTCAAGTGAAGGCTTTATGATATCAGAAAAGTATGGGGAAATAATAGATGAGGAAAAGCACCCAGCTGAGTGAATAAAGAACTTGGCTTGTTTATCATTTTGCAAAACTACTGAAACCTTCTGATAATCTTTCCTTTTTTTTAAACCTAATTTTAAAGCTGGAGTCTTATTCCAGAAACATACTTTCTTTGACACTAAAATAAATAGATAATAAATACAGTATCAAGTTATCAAGCTTTCTTAAGGAGAAATGCTTATGAAAATTAGATATACTATATAGTCACAAAAAAAACAAAAAACAACAACCTAGGAACCAAATAGATCGAATTTCAAATAAGAAAAAAAAACATAAATGCTGTTGAATATTGCAATAGCCTAAAGAGCAATAAAGAACTAGAAACAGATAATAAAACATAATTTATGTAAGAAATTACCTGATAAATTCATTTCTTTCATATTGGCAAGAGTCCATGAGCTAGTGACATATGGGATATACAATCCTACCAGGAGGGGCAAAGTTTCCCAAACCTCAAAATGCCTATAAATACACCCCTCACCACACCCACAATTCAGTTTAATGAATAGCCTAGAAGTGGGGTGATAAAGAAAGGAGTAGAAAGCATCAACAAAGGAAATTTGGAAACGATTGTGCTTTATACAAAAAATCATAACCACCATAAAAAGGGTGGGCCTCATGGACTCTTGCCAATATGAAAGAAATTAATTTATCAGGTAAGTTCTTACATAAATTATGTTTTCTTTCATGTAATTGGCAAGAGTCAATGAGCTAGTGACATATGGGATATCAATACCCAAGATGTGGATCTTCCACTCAAGAGTCACTAGAGGGAGGGAATAAAAATAAAAACAGCCATATTCCGCTGAAAAAATTAATCCACAACCCAAATAAATAAGTTTATTTTCATTTTGAAAGAAAAAAACAAATCAAAAGCAGAAGAATCAAACTGAAACAGCTGCCTGAAGAACTTTTCTACTAAAAACTGCTTCCGAAGAAGCAAATACATCAAAACGGTAGGATTTAGTAAATGTATGCAAAGAGGACCAAGTAGCCGCTTTGCAAATCTGATCAACTGAAGCTTCATTCTTAAAAGCCCACAAAGTGGAGACTGATCTAGTAGAATGAGCTGTAATTCTCTGAGGCGGGGCCTGTCCCGACTCCAAATAAGCTTGATGAATCAAAAGTTTCAACCAAGAAGCAAAGGAAATAACAGAAGCCTTCTGACCTTTCCTAGGACCAGAAAATAAAATAAATAGCTCTTACCACATCCAAAGATTGTAAGGATTTCTCCAAAGAATTCTTAGGATTAGGACATAAGGAAGGGACAACAATTTCTCTACTAATGTTGTTAGAATTCACAACTTTAGGTAAAAATTGAAAAGAAGTCCGCAAAACTGCCTTATCCTGATGGAAAATCAGAAAAGGAGACTCACAAGAAAGAGCAGATAACTCAAACTCTTCTAGCAGAAGAGATGGCCAAAAGAAACAACACTTTCCAAGAAAGTAGTTTAATGTCTAAAGAATGCATAGGTTCAAATGGAGGAGCCTGTAAAGCCTTCAGAACCAAATAAGACTCCAAGGAGGAGAAATTTACTTAATGACAGGCTTAATACGAATTAAAGCCTGTACAAAACAGTGTATATCAGGAAGTATAGCAATAAAATAAAACAGAAAGAGCAGAGATTTGTCCTTTCAAGGAACTTGCAGACAAACCCTTATCCAAACCATCCTGAAGAAACTGTAAAATTCTAGGAATTCTAAAAGAATGCCAGGAGAATTTATGAGAAGAACACCATGAAATGAAAGTCTTCCAAACGCTATAATAAATCTTTCTAGAGACAGATTTACGAGCTTGTAACATAGTATTAATCACTGAGTCAGAGAAACCTCTATGACTTAGAACTAAGCGTTCAATTTCCATACCTTCAAATTTAATGATTTGAGATCCTGATGGAAAAACGGACCTTGAGATAGTAGATCCGTCCGTAACGGAAGTGGCCAAGGCGGGCAACTGGACATCCGAACCAGATCCGCATACCAAAACCTGTGTGGCCATGCTGGAGCCACCAGCAAGACAAAGGACTGTTCCATGATGATTTTGGAAATCACTCTTGGAAAGAAAACTAGAGGCGGGAAGATGTAAGCAGAATGATAACACCAAGGAAGTGTCAACGCATCCACTGCTTCCGCATGAACATCCCTGGACCTGGATAGATATCTGGGAAGTTTCTTGTTTAGATGAGAGGCCATGAGATCTATCTCTGGAAGACCCCACATATGAACATTCTGAGAAAACACATCTGGATGGAGAGACCACTCCCCTGGATGTAAAGTCTGGCGGCTGAGATAATCCGCCTCCCAATTGTCTACACCTGGGATATGCACCGCAGAGATTAGACAGGAGCTGGATTCCGCCCAAGCAAGTATCCGAGATACTTCTTTCCTAGCTTGGGAACTGTGAGTCCAACCCTGATGATTTGACATAAGCCACAGTTGTGATATTGTCTGTCTGAAAACAAATTAACGGTTCTCTCTTTAGCAGAGGCCAGAACTGAAGAGCCCTAAAATATTTATTGGTAATCTCGCCTCTTGAGATTTCCAAACCCCTTGTGCTGTCAGAGATCCCCAAACAGCTCCCCAACCTGAAAGACTCGCATCTGTTGTGATCACAGTCCAGGTTGGCCGAACAAAAGAAGCCCCTTGAACCAAACGATGGTGATCTATCCACCATGTCAGAGAGTGTCGTACATTGGGATTCAAGGATATTAATTGTGATATCATTGTATAATCCCAGCACCATTGATTCAGAATACAAAGTTGGAGAGGTCTCATGTGAAAACGAGCAAAGGGGATCGCATCCGATGCTGCAGTCATGAGACCTAAAACTTCCATGCACATAGCCACTGAAGGGAATGACTGATACTGAAGGTGCCAGCATGCTGCGACCAATTTTAAACGTCTCTTGTCTGTTACAGACAGAGTCATGGACACTGAATCTATATGGAAGCCTAAAAAGGTGACCCTTGTCTGAGGAATCAAGAAACTTTTTGGTAAATTGATCCTCCAACCAGGTTTCCGAAGAAACAACACTAGTTGATTCGTGTGAGATTCTGCAGTACGTAAAGACTGAGCTAGTACCAAGATAACGTCCAAATAAGGAAACACCGCAATACCCTGTTCTCTGATTACAGATAGTAGGGCACCCAGAACCTTTGAAAAAATTCTTGGAGCTGTTGCTAGGCCAAATGGAAGAGCAACACATTGGTAATGCTTGTCTAGAAAAGAGAATCTCAGAAACTGATAGTGTTCTGGATGAATCGGAATATGAAGGTATGCATCCTGCAAGTCTATTGTGGATATATATATATTATATTATATTATATATATATATATATATATATATATATATATATATATATATATATATATATATATATATATATATATATATATATATATATATATATCCCAGTGATAGTTGAAATAATAGAATCGAATTGAGAACCAAATAAATTATTACCTTGGAAAGAAAGAGATAGTAATCTAGATTTAGATTATAGATAGATAGATTCTAGCTAATATAGCTAAAGACATGGATCTAACATCAATTTTGATAATATCAAAAATGGCATCACAAATAAAATGATTAGCATGTTGCAGTAAGCGAATAATGCTAGATATGTCAGAATCCAATTCATGTTGCGCTAAATTTTCCAACCAGAATGTTGATGCAGCTGCAACATCAGCCAAATAAATAGCAGGTCTGAGAAGATGACCTGAATATAAATAGGCCTTCCTTAGATAAGATTCAAGCTTCCTATCTAAAGGATCCTTAAAGGAAGCGCTATCTTCCATAGGAATAGTGGTACGTTTAGCAAGAGTAGAAAAAGCCCCATCAACTTTGGGGATTTTTTCCCAAAACTCTATAGATTTTGCTGGTAAAGGATACAATTTTTTAAACCTTGAGGAAGGAATAAAAGAAGTACCTGGCTTATTCCATTCCCTAGAAATCATATCAGAAATAGCCTCAGGAATGGGAAAAACCCCTGGAGAAACCACAGGAGGTTTAAAAACAGCATTTAAACGTTTATTAGACTGAACGTCAATAGGACTGGTTACCTCAAAATCCAAAGTAATTAACACTTCTTTTAATAAAGAACACATATACTCTATTTTAAATAAATAAGTAGATTTGTCAGTGTCAATGTCTGAGGAAGGATCTTCCGTCTCAGATAGATCCTCATCAGAAGAGGATAAATTATTATGTTGTTGGTCATTTGAAATTTCATCAGCTAAATGAGAAGTTTTAAAAGACCTTTTACGTTTATTAGAAGGTGGAAATGCAGACAAAGCCTTCATAATAGAATCAGAAACAAATTGTTTAATATTTACAGGTATATCATGCACATTAGAAGTTGAAGGAACTGCAACTGGCAATGTACTATTACTGATAGAAACACTATCTGCATGTAAAAGTTTATCATGACAACTATTACAAATGACATTCGGTGGAATAATTTCTACAATTTTACAACAAATGCACTCTTTTTTGGTAGAACCGATGTCAGGCAGCAATGTTCCAGCAGAAACTTCAGAGACAGGATCAGATTGGGACATCTTGCACAATGTAAGAGAAAAAACAACATATAAAGCTAAATTATCTATTTTCTTATATGACAGTTTCAGGAATGGGAAAAAATGCAATAGCATAGGCCTCTGATAGCAAAAAACAAGAGGCAAACATACAAGGGGTATTGAAATAATGAAAAAGTTTGTTGCCAAGTATGACGCACAACGTAATGTAAACTCTTTTTTGGTACCAAAAATAACCGGAAATGACACACTTGCGTCACTAATGACGCCACCGTGTGAAAGGTCTCGGGGTCACGTATGACGCCGGAAATGACGAAGCTGCGTCATAAACGTATTCTTTCGCGCCAATAAAAAATAAAAAAATTTGCGCCAAGAATGACGCAATAAAGTGTAGCATTTGACGCACCCGCTGGCCTAATACCCGCAATTGCAAGAAGTAGTCAATTGAAAAAAGACTAAACCCCAGATAAGAAATACATTTCTTAAAATGTTTACATTCCCCAAATATGAAACTGACAGTCTGCAGAAGGAAATACATGAACCTGACTCATGGCAAATATAAGTACAATACATATATTTAGAACTTTATATAAATGCATAAAGTGCCAAACCATAGCTGAGAGTGTCTTAAGTAATGAAAACATACTTACCAAAAGACACCCATCCACATATAGCAGATAGCCAAACCAGTACTGAAATGGTTATCAGTAGAAGTAATGGTACATTGAGAGTATATCGTCAATCTGAAAAGGGAGGTAGAAGATGAATCTCTACGACCGATAACAGAGAACCTATGAAATAGACCCCCGTTAGGGAAATCATCATATTCAAAAAAGTGATACTCCCTTCACGTCCCTCTGACATTCGCTGTACTCAGAGGAATCGGGCTTCAACAATGCTGAGAAGCGCATATCAACGTAGAAATCTTAGCACAAACTTACTTCACCACCTCCATAGGAGGCAAAGTTTGTAAAACTGAATTGTGGGTGTGGTGAGGGGTGTATTTATAGGCATTTTGAGGTTTGGGAAACTTTGCCCCTCCTGGTAGGATTGTATATCCCATATGTCACTAGCTCATGGACTCTTGCCAATTACATGAAAGAAATACATATACACATCCATGCAATAAGTAAAAATAGCACTCATCTTCCTAAGCCTAGATCTGACATACCAAGTTGTGTTACCTGTCACTAATTCCAAGAAACAATAGATCCTAGAATGTTACTTTTATGATCAACAAAATGTAACACGCCAACACAATATACATGTACAATGCTCAACTCAAGAGGAAAGGCAAGGGTATATATGCATTAAAGAGCTCTTTCTTTGTACTATGCACCAAGGTAGGTTGATATATATATTTTTTTTATTATTATTTTGTAAGCAAGACATTACCTTTAATTCAAAGTATTTTTAGATTTTTAGTTAAGCTTCTGCCACCTCGTTTGCTTACAATGAAAGACTCACTTTACATAGTGAATGCAAAATATAAATGCAAATATTAGAAACTATTCCTAAATGTATTACTACTTATAAAATGAAAGATAGTTGTATTACTTGTATTTTGTACTTCATCTCTTGCTTTGTCATCCACAAATGTAAACATCCCACCTAAGCAAGCTGAGAGAACAATGGAAGTTGGTTTTGTACCTAAAGGGGCAGTATACACTAATTTTAATTTAAGTGCATGTAATAAACACTACTATAAAGAAGAATATGCACAGATACTAATAAAAAATTTAGTATAAAACCTTTAAAAAAAAATGTACTCAGAAGCTCCCAATTTAGCACTGCTGATGAGATTAGCCTGGGACACCCACTGAAAGGGGCTGAAAGCAGAACATCCCACAAATGATGTCACAGACTTAGGTCTCACACCAGCAGCTCATTCATCAAAACAAAGGTTAAAGGGGCAGTAAAATCAAAAATAAACTCATGATTAGACAGAGCATGCAATTTTAAACAACTTCACTTGTTATCTAATGTGCCTTGTTCTCTAGGTAGCCTTTGTTGAAAACCATACCAAGGTATGCTTAAGAGCAGGAATGCACTACTGGGAGATAGCTACTGATTGGTATCTGCACATATATACACCTATTGTCACTGGTTAACCAGATGTATTCAGCTAGCTCTCAGTAATACATTGCTGCTCCTTCAACAAAAGATAACAGAATGAAGCAAATTTAAATATAGAAGTAAACTGGGTTTAAATTGGTTTAAAATTGTACGCTTTCAGTGATGGCCAACTTCCACGTTGGGGGAACAAATCAATATTTTAAGGGCTGCATACCAATTTATGGCTATTAATCCTAAAATAATATACAGTGTTTCCTAAAAATATCAAGTGGCACAGGATCAGATTTAGGTAAGGTTGCAGGGTATCATCTATCTGCAGTTCTCCTATTTTGAGCTCTTTGCTTGCACTCACCAATAATCCCAAATATTTAGTACCACTTTTCCTGTGGACAAAAAAATATGACCCACATTCTTAGTTCTGCTTTTTCCTAGGAGACAGAAATACTAGTGTAGAGGTTTATGAAAGAAAAATGTTGTGTTTCATGTGCAAAGAAACCGTGCTATTTAACATGCTTTATAATCTTAACACTACAAATACACATTGCAGGTGGAAAGTTAAAAAGGTAATACACAAACAAATGACGGAAAAGGCATGTTGCATACTTATGTATGCTCCAATTTACTTGACAATGCAACTTGCTACAATGTACATGAGCTTTATTGTATCGGGCCCTAACTAGCTATAGCAAAGGAAGTTAGAAGACCAACATTCTTAAAGGGACACTAAAGTAAAAACTTTACTTTAATGGCTCATTTAGAGCATGTAGTTCTAAGAAACTTTCCAATTTACTTCCATTGTCAAATTGAATTTTATATGCACACTTTCTGAGGCACCAGCTACTACTGGGCATGTGCAAGTCTGTGATTGGCTGATGGCTGACTTGATACAGGGGCTGGCAAATGGAAGTACATTTTGTAATTTGTCAGAAAAAAAAATCTACTGCTCATTTAAAATTCAGAGTAAGTGCTATTGCATAATCTTTTTATTATGCACCTATTGATTATGTGTTCTGTATTTAATAGTCCTTTGAGCAACATTAAAGTGCGTTCTGAACCAACACACATATGCAAAATCCGGTACCAAAATTACATTAGTAAATACATAGAAACTGCATAATAAATACGTTTTAGATTTCCATGCAATATTTTAATATTGATATATGCTAAGAGCTAATCATATATCAACAGGGGAAATGTTTTGCATGTTTTACAATAATTTAGACTAATGTTTAGCGGGATGAGAAACTCTTAAATCTCTACATTTAATTTGAAGTCTTTATTAATAGCAACTCCACCTTATTGAGGCCAACTTTCTTCCACTACCCATTCTTTAGAAAATGTCTGTAAAAAAATTAAAGGTGGGAGGGGGGATATGAAGTATAGCATGGAAGGCAAATTATTCCATAGTGTAGTCAACAGTGACATCTAGCTGAATCAATTACCTACATAGTCATACTGCTGACCTGGTGTGATTTTAAACAATGAGGATGACAAAAATAATTAAAAATAGATAAAGATATACAATTCACCCTTAATGTCTATGGAGATAAATCATTTGATAAACTATCCAAAAGATTTGTAATCAAACAAATATGGGGTATTGGAACTGCACAGTGGGGGATTTAATCTGTGGTGAAGATATTTTCTGTATCTATAAATTAATCTGAAAAAATGCTCATTTAATGTTACTATTTTAAATTATTTTTTTAACGTACGTTTTAAAAACTTTTCAAAAACAGCTTTTAAAAACACTTCTCAATCAATTAAATTATTCTTCCCAGCATTAATATTTGATTCAGTTTCATGTAACCTTATATGCAGATGCACATGTGAGCATCAATATTAATAATAAAGAACAATTTTTCTTCAGCTAATTTCACAGATCGTTTTTCTGAATAAAATAAAGCATCAAAAGGAGCGATAGTTTTCAGACTAATTTTAAAATGGTTATGCATATACAAACTGAGGGAACCGGCTGAATATATAACTTTTAGGTACAAAAATAAATAAAAGCATCAGAGAAAAGAAGACTTCTGGCTCCAAGATCCAATTAAGAAGTGCTTTTCTTTTAAACAGCAAGTAAATCGTTTCTAGGCAAATACTCTATAAACTTAGGCTAAAAAATTCCAACCTTCTTTCTTCAGGGAAAATGGAAACAAGCCATATGACCGTATTAACTAGAGTTATACTGTAGAGAACCACAGGACATCAAGAGAGGATGCAGATTTTGCCTCCTTTATTCAGGTCTATTTTAAAACATAAAAAAGCTCAAATATTCCAACTGCTTCACTTTTGTAACACTTTTTTTTTTTTAATAAAAACCATTACTGAAACATAAAAAAGGAAAGCACAAGAAATGAAGAACAATGTATGTGAGCAACAAAGTATGGCATATTGCTCTTTTATACTGGAAAGCAAATATTAAAAATTTAGCTTTTTTTTTTTAAGTGAATCTCTAAATAAATCTGTCCAGATTTGTGCCATAAAAAACTAATTTATTAGTATCCAGATACTTTAACACACTCAAAATTTGTCTTCATCTCTGAGAGCTGGATCATTTTTCTCCAATGTAATGACATAGCTACATTAGTAATATAATGCTGTTTCCCAAATCAAATTTCAATTTTTTTTTCCATATTCAGCCTACTGTTTTAAAGGGACAGTAAACACCAGAATTTCTGTTGCTTAAAAAGAAAGATAATCCCTTTATTACCCATTCCCCAGTTTTGCATAACCAGCACTGTTATAGAAATACACTTTTTTCTGTGATTACCTTGTATCTAAGCCTCTGTAGACTGCTCCCTTATTTCAGTTCTTTTGACAGACTTGCATTTTAGCCAATCAGTGCTCACTCCAGGGTAACTTCATGTGCATGAGATCAATGTTATCTATATGAAACGCATGAACTAATGCCCTCTAGTTGTCAAAATGCATTCAGATTAGAGGCAGTCTTCAAAGTCTAAAAAATTAGCATATGAACCTCCTAGAATTAACTTTCAACTAAGAATATCAAGAGAACAAAGCAAAATTGGTGATAAAAGTAAATTGGAAAGTTGTTTAAAATTACATGCCCTATTTAAATCATAAAAGGTTTTTTTTGGACTTGACTGTCCCTTTAAGATTTGATTTTTTTTTTCCAACACTAAAGAATATCCACATTACAAATAACAGTTCTCCCATCTCAGGTTACAGAGACCATAATGAATGCACATCAACTTCTTTTGATTATATCTAGTTACCTCAAAATGTATTACATTTAGCACTCAGAATCAATGGCAATCGGCTTAAGATGGCACTTTCATATAATAAAACACGTCTAATTATCCATTAAACTAATATCTTTATACATATTAATAAAGTGGGTTGACACATTCGAATGAAATGTAGGAACCAGACTGAAAGCTGAAGAGCAAAGGAAATATTTATATATGTAGATTTAAATTTAATGTAAAGTTTGAGGAATGAGTGCCCAGATTTTAATAATCCTATTAAAAACACGTGCACTTTCATTCATCAAAGTTTAAAAAACAGAATTTATGTTTACCTGGTAAATTTCTTTCTCCTACGGTGTGTCCGGTCCACGGCTTCATCCTTACTTGTGGGATATTCTCATTCCCTACAGGAAATGGCAAAGAGAGCACACAGCAAAGCTGTCGATATAGCCCCCCTCTGGCTCCGCCCCCCAGTCATTCGACCGACGGTTAGGAGAAAAAGAAGAAACCATAAGGTGCCGTGGTGACTGTAGTGCACAAAAAACAAAAATTTTAAACCTGACTAAAAGCCAGGGCGGGCCGTGGACCGGACACACCGTAGGAGAAAGAAATTTATCAGGTAAACATAAATTCTGTTTTCTCCTACATTGGTGTGTCCGGTCCACGGCTTCATCCTTGTGGGAACCAATACCAGAGCTTTAGGACACGGATGAAGGGAGGGAACAAGTCAGGTAACCTAAACGGAAGGCACCACTGCTTGCAAAACCTGTCTCCCAAAAATAGCCTCCGAAGAAGCATAAGTATCGAATTTGTAAAATTTGGCAAATGTATGCAGAGAAGACAAAGTCGCTGCCTGACAGATCTGTTCAACAGAAGCCTCATTCTTGAAGGCCCATGTGGAAGCCACAGCTCTAGTAGAGTGAGCTGTAATTCGTTCAGGAGGCTGCAGTCCGGCAGTCTCATAAGCTAACACCACATACTCTTTACCATCCCCGAGGAGATGCTACTTGTACAGAGCGGCAAAGAGAATGACTGGGGGGCAGAGCCAGAGGGGGGGCTATATGGACAGCTTTGCTGTGTACTCTCTTTGCCATTTCCTGTAGGGAATGAGAATATCCCACAAGTAAGGATGAAGCCGTGGACCGGACACACCAATGTAGGAGAAATTACACTGCTTTTGATCAGATACGCTTGCGACAGGCGGAAGAAGCGCTGGAGCGGCTTGCAGAAAGAAAAAGGTACGTTTGTTTGTTTTTTAAACGCAGTAAAATTTAAAGTTTGATGAATGAAAGTGAACATGTTTTTAATAGGATTTTTAAAAACCGGGCAATGATTCATCAAAAATTTACATTCACTTTAATAACGTTGCTTCTGATTTAACAGTTTATGATAAAGACTTACTTTTTTGGCTGGGATCTCAATGTTAACACTGGCTCAAAGAAAAAGAAAAAAAAAACGGTCCTGAACTAATAAAAAATAATAACTCTTACGTCTCAGTTTAATGTGATGCGCATAGCTATGAATACCAAAAGCAAGGCCTACATTTACTCTTTGCAGACTGTGAAGTTAGGCATTACAACTTTTGATTGGCTGGTATACTACCTACAAAGATTTCAGATGAAAAAAAGAGAGGTCCAGTCTAGTGGTGGCTAGTACAACTACTAAAACAAGTGGCCATGGGGGACTGCATTTTCACCTGTCAGAAGCACAAATTCCTTCTTTCACTACAATACTACAATCAGACTGCAGAAAAAAAAGAGCAATTTAGTTTCCTTTTAAGAAAGTAAAGAGGGTAGGGTGGGCTGAAGTGGGTGTCAAGCTGAGCAGTTTGATGGTTCCTCAACTGTCAGGCTATTAAGGGGAAATTAAGCATTTAATTTTGTTGTTAACTGTGGGTAATAATTAAAAAAAAAAAAGCATATACTCCTATACGTGAATAATATGAATAGAGTAAATACTAATATGTCACCAATCTGGGAAATACATGCCATATAAAAAACTAAAATGATTAGTATTATACAAATCTCAAGAAATATGGATGCTAGAAATGACTACTTGCTCCTAATTTTATAGGATTATTACACATTTATCTGTGTGTAAAAAGCCTAGTCTCATAAAAAGGTGCAGCCCCAATCTTTGTCAAGCCCTAATTTAACATTTTACTAAAGAGGGTGGTGCAGATTTAAAATCTCAAAATATATCTAACAAACAAAAAAAACATGGGGCTAGAATACATATGCGGCGCAAACTTCAGCTCAACTGCTGAAACCCTGGCTGCCCGTAATTAAACCTCGCACATCGGGGTATCACATATACGGCGCCGGAAGTTCATAAAGTGCCGTAATTAGGATAAACTAGCGACGTACAGAAATGAGCATAAATACAAATTTCTGAATGCCATTTTAAGGGCAATGCCCATACAAATGCCCCTTTAGGCGTAATGGGTAGTTTAGGATTTTTTTAGAGTTAGTTTTTTTTATTTTGGGGGGGGTTGCAGAGTTTTACTGTTAGAGGGGGAACTTAGTGTTTAAGGTAAAAGAGCCGTTTAATTTAGGGCAATGCCCTACAAAAAGCCCTTTTAAGGGCATATGGTAGTTTAGATTAGGGGGTGTTTATTTTTATTTTTGGGGGGGGGGTTATTTTCATAGGGATTAGGCTTTATTTTTTTTATTTTTGATCATTTAGTTTATTATTTTATGTAATGTTAGATTAGTTTAATCTTAGTTTTTTTTTTTTTTTAAGTAATGTTAGCTTTTTTATTTTAATTGTAACTTAGTATTTTTTAATTTAGGTAATTGGGGTTAATTTAGGGGGTGTTAGGTTAGGGGGCTTAGTAATTTAATTTGTTATTTGCGTTGTGGGAGTTTGGAGGTTTAGGGGTTAATAGTTTTATAAGGGTTGGTGTGATGTGAGTTAATGGCGGATTAGGGGTTAATACATTTATTAGGTTTATTGCAATGTGGAGGTTGGTGGATTAGGGGTTAATATACTTTATTAGTTATTGCGGTGGGGGATTGCTGTTGACAGGTAGATAGATATTGCGCATGCGTTAGTTACTATTTTCAGGGAGTTACGGTGCTCACATACTTAGGCAGGCACAACAAGCCTTTCGCTATGTGTGGCGAGGTAAAAATGGAGTAAAATTTCACAATTTTCGCAGCGTAAGTCCTTGAGCTGAATATGTAATACCGATTTGCGACGCAGTTCTATGTTAGCTTATGGGAGTAAAAATAGCGTCCGACAAGTGAAATATATGCGATACCAAAACCGCGTAAAAACCAGCCTTGCCGGCTTTTGTGGGCGACCCCGCATATGTAATCTTGCCCATGGTGTTGAAATCTCATCACCACTATGACTACCATGAAATAACAGATGGCCACTATTATTAAATTAATTTACAATAACGTGTAGCAGTGATTTTAGAGTGCTTAGGGATGTATCTATCCTAAATGACACCTGTCTATGGGAATATACTGTACCATTAAGTACAAATCTCACATTAATAAACAGGCCAATAAACTGCAATATCTCCCAAAATGCTTTTTCTTTCACACTAAATTAAATAGCTTGTCTATTGCTTAAATTAATTCATAAAATTGGGTCAGATGGGAAAAGCGGTAAAGCATTTTTAATATTCAGTATAGTGAAGGACAAGTATAATTACCCCATACCCATAAGCATTCACTTAAAAAAAAAAAAAGGGCACGTAATTAAACTGGGGGGAAAAAAATCTCTTCAAACCCTAGATGGAAACGAGATAGAATGGATGACAAGTAAAAGCAAGTCATGAATATTTTAAACAGTTGGAATGTTAAAAAGTGTGGAAGTTGATGCACACTGCTGAACACATTGAAAAGTATAATTAATGAGAAAAAATGCATTACTTTGTTTTAAAAAAATTTTTTTAACATTAATGCAGAAGCAAATTAAATAAAAAAAAAATAAAATGCTGCAAGATCACAGTAGCTCAGAAAAGAACAAATCACCTTAATAAAATGAAAGGAGGAAAAAAAATCCAGAATAACTGGATAACCTTATCTGAGCACTTTTTCTTGCATTTCGTTGAGATTTGCAATTACCATTGGAAGGCTCTATTGCTCCAATGCCCCCTCTTATTTTGTAGTAGTAAGGGCATACAAATTGTTCAAATTTGTGTTTCATGAGGTAAGTGAACCTAAATGATCAAATAAAATAAGCCAAACGTGTATTTTTGTAAATTATTATAAGAATAATGTTTGTAAATTAGAAAAAAAGCTCCCAGTATTATGTATGTATTAAAAGGATAATAAAGTCAAAATTAAACTTGCATTATTTAGTTAGAGCATGCAATTTTACGATTTTTATTTCACTTTTAATCTTTCAAATGTACTTTGTTCTCTTGGTATTCTTTGTTGAAAGAAGAAAAAAAGATTAGGTACATATTCTACACTACTGAGGGGTGATTGGTGGCTACATACAGGTATTTTATTATTGATTCACTAGATGTTTAAAATTAGCCTCCAGTAGTGCATTGCTGCTCCTCCAGTAAAAGGATACCAAGACAATAAACAGGTTTAATAATAGAAATTGGAAATTTGTTTAAAATTGTATGCTCTATCTGAATCATGTCCCATTAAGCTGTAAATGCATAATAAAAATTTAAAACTGGCAGCACAGGACTCAACAAATGGTGTGATTAAACCTAAATCACAACTGTCTTTTTAGGGCAGGGAATCAAGGGATTTAAAGAGACAGTTTACTCAAATATTTTCTCCCCTTTAATTTGTTCCCAATGATCCACTTTACCTGCTGGAGTGTATTAAATTGTTTACAAGTAGCTCCTTTACCCTTATATTGGCATTTGAAATTGTTAATTTAGCATGTGGTATCCCCACCTATTCTGAAAGTTTGTGGCCGCGCGTACCAGCTATAGATAAGCTTTGTAAACACAGCCAGCAGAAGAAATTACACTCCCAGTGCAATATAGCAGAGATAAGGTAATAAAATGTTGATTTTCCATTGTTCTCTCAAAGTATTGGTGATTGTTTTAAGGACAGATATAAGATAAAGAAGTAGGTATATGTACACAATGTGATACAGTAATGAGATCTGATTATACCTACAAGCTCAACCTATTTTATTAGGCTGTGGCTTCAAAACACAAAATCAGAGCTTTAATATACAGAAATAAACCTTAAAAAGCTAATTTTCATACATTTTTTACTCTGCAGTTGGTAAAAAAAGCAATTGTAAACACATTAAGGGAAAAACTATTTTACAGTATACTGTCCCTTTAATCACTGCTACCAGTGTTAGTCAGGGGTGAATTAATCGTTTGAGTGATACTAATTTCTAAGGCAATCTAAGGGTGAATCATTGCTAGATCTTTAATACAGACAACCAATGAGTTAAAATACCTGGTTTGTAACACAGCAGTGCTTTAACCCTTTGATTTGTGTGTTTTGGGCAGTCAAGGAGTTGAATGATTGTATCGTCAAGTCATGTGACGTTCAACCATGTTTTTTTTTCTATTGTGGTGACAAAAATATTCACTGACTAAAATAACACGATTTGCAGCTATTGTATTTTGCATTTTAGGAGTTCTGAAAGAAACTGTATAATATTGGAAAGTCAAAACATGTATAATAAGTTGGCTAGATTTAGTAATGGATAAATCAGTATTTAAATGTAAAACAACCCCCCATTCTTAGACAATTTATCAAATTGGCTCTATTATATAACCTAGGGATCAGATGAGGTTGTGTCACCGGAAAGAAACAATTTTATTCTATCTAAATAACGGATTTTCGAATAGTGGTATTTTTACAACCCTATGTATTAAAACGAATAAGTGAGATTTTACAATACCTTGCGCTATCACAAATCATTGAAAGTGATATACTGCATTCCTGACCCAAAGAAAGATTTATAGGAACATAATAAAGCAAAAATAAAATGCTCTTATGTGCCATCAAATTTTATTATTACACAAGATAAATTTGTGTTTAACCCCAGCAAAGGGGTTTCAAACAAAATGTAATCCCCTACTGCAAAGCTGGTCTTTTACAAAACACAGATGGGGATTGGTGGCTGCTTGGACATGCAACTTCTTACTGGCTCACTGCATCACAGCTCCTGATTGGACTTAGCCTCGTGTTTAACTCATGATCTAAACAAATCAGTAACAAAATGATCTAATGAATTGGAGCAATTTATCATTCAATATATGCTCAAGTATATCATCCCTTTAAGATTGAATAACCGATTACTTGTTGACATTTTATTTATTAATAATAGTAAATAAGCCAAACCTATAGCAACAGCTTTGCTTCCGTTTTATTAGCAAAATAAAATTAAAAAAAAAAAAACCTTTCAAATGCTACATGTTTACTGTAGAATTAATCTAAAAACTTGTTTTTTTTTTCTTTCTACAAAAAGAGAAAGTCAATTCAGCATGGAATTAGACAAAGCTGCTAAAGTATTGAACCAGATGGAAACACTGTGATGTCCTAATCAGGTTAGTAAAGCTTATCTGTCAAACACTGAGGTTTCTAGTTAGAAAAAATTACAGCACGTGGCACTTTTAAGGTCCTCTCTCTCGACAACCTTTTCAACTTACTGCAAAATATTTTTTGAATTTTAGAGTAAAATACTTATTTACAAAACTGTGTTATGAGAAAAATAACACAATATGTATGTTGGAGAGAGGTGCTCAGAGCCAAAATTGCACAACAATATGAAATCATTAATACTTCTCACAGTGCAGCCATTTAAACTCCCATTACTGCTGCACAATAACACTACCATACTAAAAATATACTGTACTTGTATTTTTACCAGAATTAAAGGGATAGTCTAGTCAAAATTAAACTTTCATGATTCAGATCGTGGCCGGACTGTTGGCCGACAGACATTTGGCCGACACACAAGTGGCTGTCAGATAACAGTCCGGCCACGAGATAGGTAGATAGATTTGATAGATAGATTAGATAAATAGATGCAATAGATAGATAAATTCGACAGATAGATTTGATAGATAATTTCACAGACAGAGAATTACAAGACGTGCGGGCTGAGACCCATGGTTAGGTTCCCAGAGGCAGTTGCGGCGCCCAAGGCTCTGATTAGAACAGAGCACTCTGTAGCGTATATGCCCTCGGCCGAACTCGGACCATGCTTCGGCATTCTGTCCGTCAGCCAAATGTCCGTCGGGCAGAATGCTGTCGGCCAAATGTCTGTCTGCATTTTGTCAGAGCACCATTCAGATCGATCATGCAATTTTAAAGCAACTTTCTAATGTACTCCTATTAATTTTTCTCTTGGTATCTTTATTTGGATGTAAGTTTAGAAGCCAGACCATTTTTGGTTCAGCACCTGAGTAGTGCTTGCTGATTGGTGGTTACATTTAGACACCAATCGGAAAGCACTACCCAGGTGCTGAACCAAAAATGGGCTGGCTCCTAAACTTACATTCTTGCTTTTTCAATTAAAAAGGTACCAAGAGAACAAAGACAAATATATACTAGGAGTAAATTAGAAATTTGCATTATCTATCTGAATCATGAAAGTTTAATTTTGACTAGACTATCCCTTTAAGATATATTGATGGCATATGTTTTTCTTTATAAAATAATACTACTTTCGTTAACAGCAGAGTTTTGTTTTTTGAGATCTGTTCAGTATCTAGGAGGTACTGTATATTGTTCTTTTTCAACACTTCACTGTAGTGCAGTACACAAAAATATGAAACAAGTATCTGGTTTGAAAATGAAGACACTTTAATTAAAGAAAATGTGATTCTAGATTCAGGGGATAGATTGCAATAACAATTAAGCGTACATTTTGACAAGATGGGCTTGCAGACTTAGTGGAGACAAAAAAAAGCAGAAGATGCAATTAGACAAGAAATCAGATTATTAAAGAAAAAAAAAAAAAAAAAAAAAAAAAAAAAGGTCAGCAGGGTGGCAGGAATTGATCTGTAGAGTCTGCAAATGGAAACAAATCTTGCAAGTATTCCAGTAATGTATAGATGCTGCAAGAATAAAAACTAAGATAAATACAATGCTCCACTGCACATTGCATTTGGTAGAGAATAAAGCAGAATGAAAATAGATTTGTCAAAATTTACATTTATTTAGGAACACATTTGTAAAGGTCACAGACTACCAAAAAACAACAAAAACCCAAGAACATTTAGTAACAATCTCCATTGTTTTATTTTTTGTTGTTAATGGGACATTTGGTTTCTATAAAGTATTAGGCACCACCATGTTGTAACCTAGGTTTCCCTGCATTTTAAACCCGGTTTTCTTATCTTATTTCCTCTATTAAGGTCAGGTAAAAGCAGTAAAAAAAGCTACTTCAGTAAAATCTTAAACTTTTGAAAGTTTCTTCTGTTGTGTGGACTATTTAAAGGGACATGAAACCCAAAATATTTCTCTTTCATGGTTCAGATAGAGAATACAATTTTTAACAACATTCCAATTTACTTCTATTATATTATTTGCTTCATGCTTCAGATATCCTTTGTTGAACAAAAATCAATGAATATGGATGACCCAATCACACGAGGCATCTATGTGCAGCCACCAATCAGCCGCTACTGAGCCTATTTAGATATGCTTTTCAACAAAGAATACCAAGAGAATGAAGCAAATTAAATAGAGCATGCAATTTTAAACAACTTTCCAATTTTTTTCTAAGTCATGAAAGAAGACATGTTTAACATACCTCATATACGCTATTTAAGTGAAGTACAACCCTTTACACAACCATAGTGGGACCAAGGTTCTTCTCCATATGGCTTGATAAACACATTACATGTGAGTAGACAACCGAAAAATTGGGAAGTAGCTCTCGTTTGTGTGTGTGTGTGTGTGTGTGTGTGTATATATGTGTGTGTGTGTGTATATATATATATATATATATATATATATATATATATATATATATATATATATAATAAGTATTATTATGACTGCAATAATTTTAACGGGGCGGTAAACATTACAATTGTGCTGCACTCTTGTAATAAAAGGGACATCAATGATCACGATTCAGATAGTGACCAATTTAAGTTCCAATTTACTTCTATATCAAATGTACTTCATTCTTTAGTATTCTTTGAAAATCAGGAATGTAGGCCCAGGAGCACTTTATAGCTGCAATTTTGCAAAAATGTTTTTAGCAATGTCATACATTGCGAAAACAGTGCTACCATGTTCTGTTTAAAAGTGTATAACATTGTTAAAAGCAATATAATGCACCAGACAAGGGCACTCTATTTACCTTGGTATGCTCTTCAACAAAGAATGTCATAGAAACAAATTACATTTGATAATAGAAGTAAATTTGGAAACTTCTTTCTATCTAAAAGTACTGGCCCTGGGGCCATTTGTGGCCCTCAAAATAGTTTAATATGTCCCTCCCTTGTTTATTAGGCAAATTATTAATTTGGGCACATCCATTTTTTTAGGCTTCTGAAATGTGTAAGAAGTGGATGTTCTATACAGGCACTCACAAGATAAGTATAAAGACAAGCATGCATTGTCCAGTGTAGACTCCCATTATGCACTGCTTGGATAAATGTCACTATTCAGTTCCAAAATGATCACTTCACTTGGCACTCAAGATAAATATACAATGTGAATGTCTATTATGGACAACAACTCTTACCATGCAATACTACTTGGGAAAATGTCACTTCCAGTTTCTAGTATACCCAGTTCCAGAGCACTCACTTTGTTCAAGTGGCCCCCCCATGGGAGAAGATACCCCGGCTCTACAGGAACATTTGGAGTTCAAGGTCACATAGTTAGTGATCATTTTCTTAGACACATTAACACTTTGTTTGGTGGAGTTTAAAAATTGAAAACAATTGTAGCAAACAGTTGCCTTATTAGGAGAAGTCAATCAGGACTTGTTGTTACCAGAATAGAAGAGGTCACAGTCATCATGTTAGCCACATTTTTTATTGTTTTGCAGTTCCTTCATCTCTGCTGAAGCTAATTAGTAACAGATATGGGGCAGGGTTATAGGTCTGTGAAACCAGACATTTGCTCTTCCCTATGCTTAGGGAGATGATGTTCTGTTTTGCTTATATAAATAATAAAACAAAAACTCTCCCAACAATCCATGACAATTACCAACAGGATTCTACGATAAAACAATTTAGATGATGGATAAAAGTCAGCCAACATCTGAAAGGTCTTGTTTATACCTTGGCTACAACAATAGACCAGCTGTTATGGTTTACTGTCTGTTACTGATCTGAAAGCTGCTGATCCAATATGTTTTAATGTACAAAATGACCAAGTCTTGTCCAGTATACTTCAGCTATTGATTCAGTTAATGCTTCTTCCTCTAAATTACTTCTGTTCATGCATTGGCCATTATTTTCAACAAATCCATACTAACTCTATTAGCATTGGCACTAGGTACCAGTTTATGTATCAAATCAATCTGTAAGTATGATCTAACTGAGCGTAGCATTTAGCAGATCATTTATTAAAGAGACACTGAACCCAATTTTTTTCTTTTGTGATTCAGATAGAGCATAAAATTTTAAGCAACTTTCTAATTTACTCCTATTATCAATTTTTCTCCATTCACTTGCTATCTTTATTTGAAAAAGAATGCATTTAAGCCATTTTTTTTGGTGGATGAATTTATCCACCAATCAGCAAGAACAACCAAGGCTGTTCACCAAAAATGGGCCAGCATCTAAACTTACATTCTTGCATTTCAAATAAAGATACCAAGAGGATGAATACAATTTGATAATAGGAGTAAATTAGAAAGTTGCTTAAAATGTCATGCTCTATCTGAATCACAAAAGAAAAAAAAAAATTGGGTTCAGTGTCCCTTTAAACTTGAATATTGACAGGATTTAATAAATTTGTCTTAGCATATCAAAATGCCCATAAATTACAGTGTAATTTACATTATTTATTTTGCTTGTTTTTCTTGAATTTACTCAATACACGGTAATGGAATGCGTCCACAGACTCAACTGGTTGCACATCCCAGGTTCTGGGCAGTGTTCTCATAGGGCTCAATTTATGAAGCGCTTCTCTCCCCTTTGACTGCAGGTTCGCACAAGCTGTGGTCATCAGACCGCTGCTGCCCCACCCTGTTCTCCATCTCTTAGGTGGAAAAACATAATTTATGTAAGAACTTACCTGATAAATTCATTTATTTCATATTAGCAAGAGTCCATGAGCTAGTGACGTATGGGATATACATTCCTACCAGGAGGGGCAAAGTTTCCCAAACCTCAAAATGCCTATAAATACACCCCTCACCACACCCACAAATCAGTTTAACGCATAGCCAAGAAGTGGGGTGATAAGAAAAAAATAAGGAATTGGAATAATTGTGCTTTATACAAAAAAATCATAGCCACCACAAAAAGGGTGGGCCTCATGGACTCTTGCTAATATGAAAGAAATGAATTTATCAGGTAAGTTCTTACATAAATTATGTTTTCTTTCATGTAATTAGCAAGAGTCCATGAGCTAGTGACGTATGGGATAATGACTACCCAAGATGTGGATCTTCCACGCAAGAGTCACTAGAGAAGGAGGGATAAAATAAAGACAGCCAATTCCGCTGAAAATAATCCACACCCAAAATAAAGTTTAAATCTTATAATGAAAAAAACTGAAATTATAAGCAGAAGAATCAAACTGAAACAGCTGCCTGAAGTACTTTTCTACCAAAAACTGCTTCAGAAGAAGAAAACACATCAAAATGGTAGAATTTAGTAAAAGTATGCAAAGACCAAGTTGCTGCTTTGCAAATCTGATCAACCGAAGCTTCATTCCTAAACGCCCAGGAAGTAGAAACTGACCTAGTAGAATGAGCTGTAATCTTTTGAGGCGGAGTTTTACCCGACTCGACATAAGCATGATGAATTAAAGATTTCAACCAAGATGCCAAAGAAATGGCAGAGGCCTTCAGACCTTTCCTAGAACCGGAAAAGATAACAAATAGACTAGAAGTCTTTCGGAAATTCTTAGTAGCTTCAACATATTTCAAAGCTCTAACTACATCCAAAGAATGCAATGATTTCTCCTTAGAATTCTTAGGATTAGGACACAATGAAGGAACCACAATTTCTCTACTAATGTTGTTGAAAAGAAGTTCGCAACACCGCCTTATCCTGATGAAAAATCAGAAAAGGAGACTCACAAGAAAGAGCAGATAATTCAGAAACTCTTCTAGCAGAAGAGATGGCCAAAAGAAACAAAACTTTCCAAGAAAGTAATTTAATGTCCAATGAATGCATAGGTTCAAAGGGAGGAGCTTGAAGAGCCCCCAGAACCAAATTCAAACTCCAAGGAGGAGAGATTGACTTAATGACAGGCTTTATACGAACCAAAGCTTGCACAAAACAATGAATATCAGGAAGATTAGCAAACTTTCTGTGAAAAAGAACAGAAAGAGCAGAGATTTGTGCTTTCAAGGAACTTGCAGACAAACCTTTATCCAAACCATCCTGAAGAAACTGTAGAATTCTCTGAATTCTAAAAGAATGCCAGGAAAAATGATGAGAAAGACACCAAGAAATGTAAGTCTTCCAAACTCGATAATATATCTTTCTAGATACAGATTTAAGAGCCTGTAACATAGTACTAATCACAGAGTCAGAGAAACCTCTTTGACTAAGAATCAAGCGTTCAATCTCCATACCTTTAAATTTAAGGATTTGAGATCCTGATGGAAAAAAGGACCTTGAGACAGAAGGTCTGGTCTTAACGGAAGAGTCCACGGTTGGCAAGAGGCCATCCGGACAAGATCCGCATACCAAAACCTGTGAGGCCATGCTGGAGCCACCAGCAGAACAAACGAGCATTTCTTCAGAATCTTGGAGATTACTCTTGGAAGAAGAACTAGAGGCGGAAAGATATAGGCAGGATGATACTTCCAAGGAAGTGACAATGCATCCACTGCTTCTGCCTGAGGGTCCCTGGATCTGGACAGATACCTGGGAAGTTTCTTGTTTAGATGAAAAGCCATCAGATCTATTTCTGGAAGTCCCCACATTTGAACATCTGAAGAAATACCTCTGGGTGAAGAGACCATTCGCCCGGATGTAACGTTTGGCGACTGAGATAATCCGCTTCCCAATTGTCTATACCTGGGATATGAACCGCAGAAATTAGACAGGAGCTGGATTCCGCCCATACCAGTATTCGAGATACTTCTTTCATAGCCAGAGGACTGTGAGTCCCTCCTTGATGATTGATGTATGCCACAGTTGTGACATTGTCTGTCTGAAAACAAATGAACGATTCTCTCTTTAGAAGAGACCATGACTGAAGAGCTCTGAAAATTGCACGGAGTTCCAAAATATTGATCGGTAATCTCACCTCCTGAGATTCCCAAACCACTTGTGCTGTCAGAGACCCCCAAACAGCTCCCCAACCTGTCAGACTTGCATCTGTTGAAATTACAGTCCAGGTCGGGAGAACAAAAGAAGCCCCCTGAACTAAACGATGGTGATCTGTCCACCATGTCAGAGAGTGTCGTACAATCGGTTTTAAAAGATATTAATTGAGATATCTTTGTGTAATCCCTGCACCACTGGTTCAGCATACAGAGCTGAAGAGGCCGCATGTGAAAACGAGCAAAGAGGATCGCGTCCGATGCAGCAGTCATAAGACCTAGAATTTCCATGCATAAGGCTACCAAAGGGAATGATTGTGACTGAAGGTTTCGAGAAGCTGAGATCAATTTCAGACGTCTCTTGTCTGTCAGAGACAGAGTCATGGACACTGAATCTATCTGGAAACCTAAAAAGGTTACCTTTGTCTGAGGAATCAATTAACTTTTTGGTAAATTGATCCTCCAACCATGATCTTGAAGAAACAACACAAGTCGATTCGTATGAGATTCTGCTAAATGTGAAGACTGAGCAAGTACCAAGATATCGTCCAAATAAGGAAATACCACAATACCCTGTTCTCTGATTACAGACAGAAGGGCACCGAGAACCTTTGTAAAAATTCTTGGAGCTGTTGCTAGGCCAAACGGCAGAGCCACAAACTGGTAATGCTTGTCTAGGAAAGAGAATCTCAGAAACTGATAGTGATCTGGATGAATCGGAATATGCAGATATGCATCCTGTAAATCTATTGTGGACATATAATGCCCTTGCTGAACAAAAGGCAGGATAGTCCTTACAGTTACCATTTTGAATGTTGGTATCCTTACATAATGATTCAATATTTTTAGATCCAGAACTGGTCTGAAGGAATTCTCCTTCTTTGGTACAATGAAGAGATTTGAATAAAACCCCAGCCCCTGTTCTAGAACTGGAACTGGCATAATTACTCCAGCCAACTCTAGATCTGAAACACATTTCAGAAATGCTCGAGCCTTCGCTGGGTTTACTGGGACACGGGAAAGAAAAAATCTCTTTGCAGGAGGCCTTATCTTGAAGCCAATTCTGTACCCTTCTGAAACAATATTCTGAATCCAAAGATTGTGAATGGAATTGATCAAAATTTCTTTGAAAAAACGTAATCTGCCCCCTACCAGCTGAGCTGGAATGAGGGCCGCACCTTCATGTGGACTTAGGAGCTGGCTTTGGTTTTCTAAAAGGCTTGAATTTATTCCAGACTGGAGATGGTTTCCAAACTGATACCGCTCCTGTGGATGAAGGATCAGGCTTTTGTTCCTTATTGTGACGAAAGGAACGAAAACGATTTACCTTTAGATTTTTTATCCTGTGGTAAAAAAGTTCCTTTCCCTCCAGTAACAGTTGAAATAATAGAATCCAACTGAGAACAAAATAATTTATTACCCTGGAAAGAAAGGGAAAGCAAAGTAGACTTAGAAGACATATCAGCATTCCAAGTTTTAAGCCATAAAGCTCTTCTAGCTAAAATAGCTAGAGACATATACCTGACATCAACTCTAATGATATCAAAGATGGCATCACAAATAAAATTATTAGCATGTTGAAGAAGATTAATAATGCTATGAGAATTATGATCTGTTACTTGTTGCGCTAAAGCTTCTAACCAAAAAGGTTCTCAACCGGAAGCAATAAATAATGAGACTTAAATAATGTGGAGACAATAGTGACGCCCATATTTTTTTAGCGCCAAAAAAGACGCCCACATTATTTGGCGCCTAAATGCCTTTGGCGCCAAAAATGACGCCACATCCGGAACGCCGACACTTTTGGCGCAAAAAAAACGTCAAAAATGACGGAAAAAAACGGAAAAAAAATTTGCGCCAAAAAACATAATTTATGTAAGAACTTACCTGATAAATTCATTTCTTTCATATTAACAAGAGTCCATGAGCTAGTGACGTATGGGATATACATTCCTACCAGGAGAGGCAAAGTTTCCCAAACCTTAAAATGCCTATAAATACACCCCTCACCACACCCACAAATCAGTTTAACGAATAGCCAAGAAGTGGGGTGATAAGAAAAAGTGCGAAGCATATAAAATAAGGAATTGGAATAATTGTGCTTTATACAAAAAAATCATAACCACCACAAAAAAGGGTGGGCCTCATGGACTCTTGTTAATATGAAAGAAATGAATTTATCAGGTAAGTTCTTACATAAATTATGTTTTCTTTCATGTAATTAACAAGAGTCCATGAGCTAGTGACGTATGGGATAATGACTACCCAAGATGTGGATCTTTCCACACAAGAGTCACTAGAGAGGGAGGGATAAAATAAAGACAGCCAATTCCTGCTGAAAATAATCCACACCCAAAATAAAGTTTAACAAAAAACATAAGCAGAAGATTCAAACTGAAACCGCTGCCTGAAGAACTTTTCTACCAAAAACTGCTTCAGAAGAAAAAAATACATCAAAATGGTAGAATTTAGTAAAAGTATGCAAAGAAGACCAAGTTGCTGCTTTGCAGATCTGGTCAACCGAAGCTTCATTCCTAAACGCCCAGGAAGTAGATACTGACCTAGTAGAATGAGCTGTAAATCTTTGAGGCGGAGTTTTACCCGACTCAACATAGGCAAGATGAATTAAAGATTTCAACCAAGATGCCAAAGAAATGGCAGAAGCTTTCTGGCCTTTCCTAGAACCGGAAAAGATAACAAATAGACTAGAAGTCTTACGGAAAGATTTCGTAGCTTCAACATAATATTTCAAAGCTCTAACAACATCCAAAGAATGCAATGATTTCTCCTTAGAATTCTTAGGATTAGGACATAATGAAGGAACCACAATTTCTCTACTAATGTTGTTGGAATTCACAACTTTAGGTAAAAATTCAAAAGAAGTTCGCAACACCGCCTTATCCTGATGAAAAATCAGAAAAGGAGACTCACATGAAAGAGCAGATAATTCAGAAACTCTTCTAGCAGAAGAGATAGCCAAAAGGAACAAAACTTTCCAAGAAAGTAATTTAATGTCCAATGAATGCATAGGTTCAAACGGAGGAGCTTGAAGAGCTCCCAGAACCAAATTCAAACTCCAAGGAGGAGAAATTGACTTAATGACAGGTTTTATACGAACCAAAGCTTGTACAAAACAATGAATATCAGGAAGAATAGCAATCTTTCTGTGAAAAAGAACAGAAAGAGCAGAGATTTGTCCTTTCAAAGAACTTGCGGACAAACCCTTATCCAAACCATCCTGAAGAAATTGTAAAATTCTCGGTATTCTAAAAGAATGCCAAGAAAAATGATGAGAAAGACACCAAGAAATATAAGTCTTCCAGACTCTATAATATATCTCTCGAGATACAGATTTACGAGCCTGTAACATAGTATTAATCACGGAGTCAGAGAAACCTCTATGACCAAGAATCAAGCGTTCAATCTCCATACCTTTAAATTTAAGGATTTCAGATCCGGATGGAAAAAAGGACCTTGTGACAGAAGGTCTGGTCTTAACGGAAGAGTCCATGGCTGGCAAGATGCCATCCGGACAAGATCCGCATACCAAAACCTGTGAGACCATGCCGGAGCTATTAGCAGAACAAACGAGCATTCCCTCAGAATCTTGGAGATTACTCTTGGAAGAAGAACTAGAGGCGGAAAGATATAGGCAGGATGATACTTCCAAGGAAGTGATAATGCATCCACTGCCTCCGCCTGAGGATCCCGGGATCTGGACAGATACCTGGGAAGTTTCTTGTTTAGATGAGAGGCCATCAGATCTATCTCTGGGAGCCCCCACAAATGAACAATCTGAAGAAATACCTCTGGGTGAAGAGACCATTCGCCCGGATGCAACGTTTGGCGACTGAGATAATCCGCTTCCCAATTGTCTACACCTGGGATATGAACCGCAGAGATTAGACAGGAGCTGGATTCCGCCCAAACCAAAATTCGAGATACTTCTTTCATAGCCAGAGGACTGTGAGTCCCTCCTTGATGATTGATGTATGCCACAGTTGTGACATTGTCTGTCTGAAAACAAATGAACGATTCTCTCTTCAGAAGAGGCCAAAACTGAAGAGCTCTGAAAATTGCACGGAGTTCCAAAATATTGATCGGTAATCTCACCTCCTGAGATTCCCAAACTCCTTGTGCCGTCAGAGATCCCCACACAGCTCCCCAACCTGTGAGACTTGCATCTGTTGAAATTACAGTCCAGGTCGGAAGAACAAAAGAAGCCCCCTGAATTAAACGATGGTGATCTGTCCACCATGTTAGAGAGTGTCGAACAATCGGTTTTAAAGATATTAATTGAGATATCTTCGTGTAATCCCTGCACCATTGGTTCAGCATACAGAGCTGAAGAGGTCGCATGTGAAAACGAGCAAAGGGGATCGCGTCCGATGCAGCAGTCATAAGACCTAGAATTTCCATGCATAAGGCTACCGAAGGGAATGATTGTGACTGAAGGTTTCGACAAGCTGTAATCAATTTTAGACGTCTCTTGTCTGTTAAAGACAGAGTCATGGACACTGAATCTATCTGGAAACCCAGAAAGGTTACCCTTGTTTGAGGAATCAAAGAACTTTTTAGTAAATTGATCCTCCAACCATGATCTTGAAGAAACAACACAAGTCGATTCGTATGAGACTCTGCTAAATGTAAAGACGGAGCAAGTACCAAGATATCGTCCAAATAAGGAAATACCACAATACCCTGTTCTCTGATTACAGACAGAAGGGCACCGAGAATCTTTGTGAAAATTCTTGGAGCTGTAGCAAGGCCAAACGGTAGAGCCACAAATTGGTAATGCTTGTCTAGAAAAGAGAATCTCAGGAACTGATAATGATCTGGATGAATCGGAATATGCAGATATGCATCCTGTAAATCTATTGTGGACATATAATTCCCTTGCTGAACAAAAGGCAATATAGTCCTTACAGTTACCATCTTGAACGTTGGTATCCTTACATAGCGATTCAATAATTTTAGATCCAGAACTGGTCTGAAGGAATTCTCCTTCTTTGGTACAATGAAGAGATTTGAATAAAACCCCATCCCCTGTTCCGGAACTGGAACTGGCATAATTACTCCAGCCAACTCTAGATCTGAAACACAATTCAGAAATGCTTGAGCTTTCACTGGATTTACTGGGACATGGGAAAGAAAAAATCTCTTTGCAGGAGGTCTCATCTTGAAACCAATTCTGTACCCTTCTGAAACAATGTTCTGAATCCAAAGATTGTGAACAGAATTGATCCAAATTTCTTTGAAAAAACGTAACCTGCCCCCTACCAGCGGAACTGGAATGAGGGCCGTACCTTCATGTGAACTTAGAAGCAGGCTTTGATTTATTCCAGACTGGAGATGGTTTCCAAACTGAAACTGCTCCTGAGGACGAAGGATCAGGCTTTTGTTCTTTGTTGAAACGAAAGGATCGAAAACGATTGTTAGCCCTGTTTTTACCTTTAGACTTTTTATCCTGTGGTAAAAAAGTTCCTTTCCCACCAGTAACAGTTGAAATAATAGAATCCAACTGAGAACCAAATAATTTGTTTCCCTGGAAAGAAATGGAAAGTAGAGTTGATTTAGAAGCCATATCAGCATTCCAAGTCTTAAGCCATAAAGCTCTTCTGGCTAAGATAGCCAGAGACATAAATCTAACATCAACTCTAATAATATCAAAAATGGCATCACAGATGAAATTATTAGCATGCTGGAGAAGAATAATAATATCATGAGAATCACGATTTGTTACTTGTTGCGCTAGAGTTTCCAACCAAAAAGTTGAAGCTGCAGCAACATCAGCCAATGATATAGCAGGTCTAAGAAGATTACCTGAACATAGATAAGCTTTTCTTAGAAAAGATTCAATTTTTCTATCTAAAGGATCCTTAAACGAGGTACCATCTGATGTAGGAATGGTAGTACGTTTAGCAAGGGTAGAAATAGCCCCATCAACTTTAGGGATTTTGTCCCAAAATTCTAACCTGTCAGGCGGAACAGGATATAATTGCTTAAAACGTTTAGAAGGAGTAAATGAATTACCCAATCTATCCCATTCCTTAGCAATTACTGCAGAAATAGCATTAGGAACAGGAAAGACTTCTGGAATAACCGCAGGAGCTTTAAAAACCTTATCTAAACGTATAGAATTAGTATCAAGAGGACTAGAATCCTCTATTTCTAAAGCAATTAGTACTTCTTTAAGTAAAGAGCGAATAAATTCCATCTTAAATAAATATGAAGATTTATCAGCATCAATCTCTGAGACAGAATCCTCTGAACCAGAAGAGTCCAAAGAATCAGAATGATGGTGTTCATTTAAAAATTCATCTGTAGAAAGAGAAGATTTAAAAGACTTTTTACGTTTACTAGAAGGAGAAATAACAGACAAAGCCTTCTTTATGGATTCAGAAACAAAATCTCTTATGTTATCAGGAACATTCTGCACCTTAGATGTTGAGGGAACTGCAACAGGCAATGGTACATCACTAAAGGAAATATTATCTGCATTAACAAGTTTGTCATGACATTTAATACAAACAACAGCTGGAGGAATAGCTACCAAAAGTTTACAGCAGATACACTTAGCTTTGGTAGATCCAGCAGGCAGAGGTTTTCCTGTAGTATCTTCTGGCTCAGATGCAACGTGAGACATCTTGCAATATGTAAGAGAAAAAACAACATATAAAGCAAAATAGATCAAATTCCTTATAAGACAGTTTCAGGAATGGGAAAAAATGCCAAACATCAAGCTTCTAGCAACCAGAAGCAAATGAAAAATGAGACTGAAATAATGTGGAGACAAAAGCGACGCCCATATTTTTTGGCGCCAAAAAAGACGCCCACATTATTTGGCGCCTAAATGCTTTTTGCGCCAAAAATGACGCAACATCCGGAACGCCGACATTTTTGGCGCAAAATAACGTCAAAAAATGACGCAACTTCCGGCGACACGTATGACGCCGGAAACGGAAATGAATTTTTGCGCCAAAAAAGTCCGCGCCAAAAATGACGCAATAAAATGAAGCATTTTCAGCCCCCGCGAGCCTAACAGCCCACAGGGAAAAAGTCAAATTTTTGAGGTAAGAAAAAATATGATAATTAAAGCATAATCCCAAATATGAAACTGACTGTCTGGAAATAAGGAAAGTTGAACATTCTGAGTCAAGGCAAATAAATGTTTGAATACATATATTTAGAACTTTATAAATAAAGTGCCCAACCATAGCTTAGAGTGTCACAGAAAATAAGACTTACTTACCCCAGGACACTCATCTACATGTTTGTAGAAAGCCAAACCAGTACTGAAACGAGAATCAGTAGAGGTAATGGTAAATATAAGAGTATATCGTCGATCTGAAAAGGGAGGTAAGAGATGAATCTCTACGACCGATAACAGAGAACCTTATGAAATAGACCCCGTAGAAGGAGATCACTGCATTCAATAGGCAATACTCTCCTCACATCCCTCTGACATTCACTGCACGCTGAGAGGAAAACCGGGCTCCAACTTGCTGCGGAGCGCATATCAACGTAGAATCTAGCACAAACTTACTTCACCACCTCCCTTGGAGGCAAAGTTTGTAAAAACTGATTTGTGGGTGTGGTGAGGGGTGTATTTATAGGCATTTTAAGGTTTGGGAAACTTTGCCTCTCCTGGTAGGAATGTATATCCCATACGTCACTAGCTCATGGACTCTTGTTAATTACATGAAAGAAAAGTCCGCGCCAAGAATGACGCAATAAAATGAAGCATTTTCAGCCCCCGCGAGCCTAACAGCCCACAGGGAAAAATCAAATTTTAAGGTAAGAAAAAATTGATTTAATCATATGCATTATCCCAAATATGAAACTGACTGTCTGAAATAAGGAACGTTGAACATCCTGAGTCAAGTCAAATAAATGTTTGAATACATATATTTAGAACTTTATATAAAAGTGCCCAACCATAGCTTAGAGTGTCACAGAAAATAAGACTTACTTACCCCAGGACACTCATCTACATGTAGTAGAAAGCCAAACCAGTACTGAAACGAGAATCAGCAGAGGTAATGGTATATATAAGAGTATATCGTCGATCTGAAAAGGGAGGTAAGAGATGAATCTCTACGACCGATAACAGAGAACCTATGAAATAGACCTCGTAGAAGGAGATCATTGAATTCAAATAGGCAATACTCTCCTCACATCCCTCTGACATTCACTGCACGCTGAGAGGAAAACCGGGCTCCAACCCGCTGCGGAGCGCATATCAACGTAGAATCTAGCACAAACTTACTTCACCACCTCCATAGGAGGCAAAGTTTGTAAAACTGATTTGTGGGTGTGGTGAAGGGTGTATTTATAGGCATTTTGAGGTTTGGGAAACTTTGCCCCTCCTGGTAGGAATGTATATCCCATACGTCACTAGCTCATGGACTCTTGCTAATTACATGAAAGAAATGTAAATCTCCCCAGTCTCTTCTGACCATGGAGATTTACAGCTCCTGCCCGTGCGTGACTGACTGTGCAGTCAGGGGGTGGGGTTACACGGGAGCGCTCATGTGCAATGGTAAATACGGGCAGCGGATTACTACACGCCAAAGAAGCCGGGGGGACAGGGGCAAATATGTACGCCCCTGTCCGCCTGTAGATAAGTAAAGCTCATAATATATGAAGAATTCCCTATAACCTAAACATTTTTAGAATAAACTGGGAGCACATTCCCTGACATAGGTTGAAACTCCATGGTTTAAAACCCACTAGGATTTAACTACAAATACACAAAACCTGGAATCTGCATAGTCTACTCTAGGATACTCATTGATCGGCATGCTATGGAAATGCAGCATTTTTTTGCTTAGGACAGTGATGGCGAACCTTGGCACTTGTAGTATTTTAGAACTACCTTTCCCATGATGTCCGATTGGACTGCAGAGGACCTATGCATCATGGGAAGTGTAGTTCTGAAACATCTGGCATGCCATGCTTCACCATCACTGGCCTAGGACATGGAGGTGTACCTATTCCAGTTTGTAGGGCAATCCATTTCTGTGTGAATTTAGCTAGAGCACCTTTAAAGGTACAATTAGCAATACTTTTTTAAAGCCAAAACCCACCATAGAAGGCTTGGTTAGGACTCCATATAGGCAAGGTCAGAAGTTTGGAGTTATCATCACTTGGCCAACAGCTATAAACTAATTTCTCTAATTTATATTTTTATTAATTTCTGATTTATATATGTGTGTCTGCTAATTTTTTTCCAGTTTTTATTTATAAACTAAAATGGTGTTTTTCCCAGTTCTCATAAAAGCAAACATGTATACTACATAATTACATTAGGCCTTATACAGTATCCAGCTACAAGAGTAATTAATAGCGTAGCTATAGCCAGCTACAAAGTTTCACTTTTAAAGGTTTGAAGTTTGATTTAAGTAAAAGGTTTTGATGGAAGCATGCAAATTTGTATGCAGGGGCAAAGCCAGGGAGAGACGACATATACAAGTCACTAACTACTGCAATTAGAGCTTGAAAGAAAAAATAAATCAAGCAATTAAAACTTTTAAAAACTTTTAACATCTGGAAGCTTGCTAAAAAGGGAAGAATTTGCCTTACATTCTAGAAAACTAGGAAGATTTGTCACACTTTTTAGGGTAGACGGCACAGAAGCACCTTTGCATTTTAAAGTTTTTAGAAAAGAACATTAAAGGGAAAGCAAATAAACGCAATTCTACAGTGAATATGGTAGAGAATTATCTAAATGGGTTAACTTTTTTCTCCATGAAAAGCCAAAGCATTGGAAACAGGAAATACATGTTTGTACACTACTTTTTTCCCCTAATGACGTAATATTTACAGGCAGGCTAATAATATGGAAACTCGTAGCACGTCAAATCACTTAAAAGACCACTGAACACTGTAGAATAGCAATCAAATACATAATAAAAAGACGATGCAAAATCATTTAGTTTGAATTTCAAATTAGTAGATTTTTTTCTGACAAATGCCAGTTAGTAACATTTTCCTTCCCAGTGCATCATGTGACAGCTATCCTGTGAATCTTGCACATGCTCAGTAAGAGCTGGTGCCTTAGAAAGTGTGCATATAAAAAGATTGTGCACATTTAGATAATGGAAGTGAATTGGAAAGTTGTTAAACTTTTATGATTCAGATAGCACACACAATTTTAAATGTTGACTTGACTGTCCCTTTAACTGTTCACTAAAGTATCCCAAGCTGTCTCTGGAAGCAACATCAGCACAAGAACTGTTGGCCTAGTCTAGTGCATAGGTTTTTGAACCATAATGCTACAGCCATGCCAAAAGCATGTCACTGTCACATAGCCAGAGAAAAGTAAAATGGTGGTTCCTATCATGCCAGAATATATCAGTCTTATCCGTTTCCTCACATTCTACTGGCTTGTCCCAGCTATGTTAATCTATATAGGGACCGATTACTGTGCTGCCTTGCTGCTCTGTGTGATTATGTGCTGTGTCCCATTTGGTTTCACCACACCAAGTTTGGACTTGACATATATATATATATATATATATATATATATCTATATCAAAAAAAATAATATATATAAAAATGTTGTGGTTGGTTTCTAGATTTTCAAGCATGCATCTTCTGGTGATTGGGGCAAAGTCCTCTTAAAAACAGAATGGTTTACATCAACCATATTCTGCAGAGACAGGATCTAAAAGTGTATATTTTTTTTCACAGCTGACCAACTGTTTGCAGCTTTGAAGAGCTGTCAATCATTCTAAAGATTGGGAAAGTTATGCCTCATAAAATTCCAGCCGAGTCCTGCTCTGCTGCACTTATTCTGATCCCCAGAAACTCAAGGCAAAACAGTAAAGCTGAGAGATTGATAAAGTAAGCTGGTCTCAGAGAGAACAAACAGAAAAGATGGTATAAAAAATGAAGGCTGCAAAAATAGAGAGCATAGGGAAAGCACTAACAAAGACACAGTATAAGGTAGAAAACAGCAATCAGACAAGAGACTGTGGTCTTTGACTAAAGTTTGCTATCAAGAATCTGTATAAGTTGTCTATAACAATATTTGGGTTTTTTTCTAAAGACAATAACCAAGTGTTAGACATTCTACATACATGGTGACATAACCTGTAAATATAATGCAGATGTCCATCAAGCAAAACCACAAATTGTTTAAAATTACTGCCCAAAGGCAGACCCATGACAGACCCTGATGAAGATTTGACAGTAATTTTCTTAGAATTGTACATAGAATGAAGACGATACACAGATATGTTGTGATTAAGGGTGTTGTAATTTGTAGCTCCAAACAAACTGTTGCCTCCTTCAAATAAAGAGAGTAACCTTTTGTGACCCCAAGTCTTAGGTATTTCATAGCCAGGGGTCTGATGTTTTGACAATGAACTAAAAGAATGTCTACAAGAAAAAGATTTGACCAGCACTACTGACCCTTCCACAAGTACATTTCAGACACTCTCTATACCACCCTGCTATATACAGTATACTAGGATTTGACAAATTTGTTAATAAGTACATAAAGCTATTGCCATAACAATTCAGCCAATGTGCCAGCAATGAAAGTTAAAGGGACAGTATACTGTAAAATAGTTTTTCCCTTAATGTGTTTACAATTGCTTTTTTTACCAACTGCAGAGTAAAACATTTATGAAAATTAGCTTTTTAAGGCTTATTTGTGTATATTAAAGCTCTGATTTTGTGTTTTGAAGCCACAACCTAATAAAATGGGTTGAGCTTGTAGGTATAATCAGATCTCATTACTGTATCACATTGTGCACATATACCTGCTTCTTTATCTTATATCTGTCCTTAAAACAATCACCAGTACTTTGAGAGAACAATGGAAAACCAACATTGTATTACCTTATCTCTGCTATATCCGACTGGGAGTGTAATTTCTTCTGCTGGCTGTGTTTACAAAGCTTATCTATAGCTGGTACGCGCGGCCACAAACTTACAGAATAGGTGGGGATACCACATGCTAAATTAACAATTTCAAATGCCAATATAAGGGTAAAGGAGCTACTTGTAAACAATTTAATACACTCCAGCAGGTAAAGTGGATCATTGGGAACAAATTAAAGGGGAGAAATTTTTTGAGTAAACTGTCCCTTTAATGAATAAATCTGCAGCTTTTTTTTTCCCTTCAGCATTTCATTTTTTGTAATATTACAAGTCTCTTTCTATATAAGTGCTGCCCCACTTCTTGGAGCTAAACCTCATGCAGGCAGTTCTGTTGTTTGACATATTCTTGCCTTGTGAGAGGAGCGACAGGAGGAGCGGTTGCTGGGCTGTCAGATGTATGAAGCCAGCATCATGTAATATGGTAGTACTGGTCAAGCCCTGACACATGTCTATCTGCTTTAACCCTTGCCAAGCTACTAGAGAACCGTAACTAACCACTAAGCTTTGAATCAATTTATCAAGAACTGGATAGAAGTATAATGTTGAACATGTTGGGGTTTACATAAGTACTAGTTGAGACTGCAACAAAATATTAAGGGGACAATAAACCCAATCTTAACCCTCCCACCCACCCCCCCCAAAAAAAAAAAAAAGTTTAAAAAGTGACATGAAACTCAAAAAAATCTCTTTCATAATTTAGATAGAGCCTACAATTTCCAACAATGCTCAGATTATCCTGTATTATCAAAATGTGCTTTATTCTCTTGGCATCCTTTGTTGAAGGAGCAGCAGTGCACTACTGGGAGCTAGCTGGATACAATGGGTGAGCCAATGACAATAAGCATATATGTGAAGTCACTAATCAGCACAAAAGAACAAAGCAAATTAGACAGTAGAAGTAAATTGGAAAGTTGTTAAAATTAAATGCTCTTTCTAAATCATGAAATACATTTTGGGTTGCATGTTGACTAGGAAGATACTCATTCAACCGTTTTAAATAAATATCTTATGTGAGCATATGTTTTGCACTGCATTGCTTAATTATGGCTATACGCAATACACACCCATTTTACTTCTACCTCACTTTAATATGGAAAACCAAGATCGTTACCTAATCCTCTTGACTTGGCAATACCGCATTTATTACTTTTTCCATTTTCTGATCACAATCCTGCACTACAATAAATCAAACAACTTATTTGCTCTTTCAACTACTTAACAATGACGTTATAATGTTCCTATACAAAACATACACATAACCCCTACACTTCCATGTCACTCACTTCAAATAGAAATGGGAAAACAACAACAACAACAAAAATTTAAAAAATTATGCTTACCTGATAAATTTCTTTCTTTCCGGATATGGAGAGTCAACGACGTCATTCAATTACTAGTGGGAATATCATTCTTGGCCAGCAGGAGGAGGCAAAGAGCACCACAGCAAAGCTGTTAAATGTCATCCCCCTACCCATAATCCCCAGTCATTCGACCGAAGGGAAATGGAAAAAGGAATAACACAAAGGTGTAGAGGTACCCGAGGTTTAGTAAAAAATAACTGTCTTAATAAAGGGTGGCGTTGTGGACTCTACATATCCGGAAAGAAAGAAATTTATCAGGTAAGCATAAATTTTGCTTTCTTTCCTAAGATAAGGAGAGTCCGCAAAGTCATTCAAATTACTAGTGGGCACCAATACCCAAGCTAGAGGACACAGAATGAAAAGTGAGGGAGAACAAGACAGGCAAACCTAAACAGAAGGCACCACCGCTTGAAGAACCTTTCTCCCAAAAGAGGCCTCAGCCGAGGCAAAAGTATCAAATTCAACATCCAAGTTGTGCAACAGACGTTCTTTATGAGAAGGAGGATTGGGGCAGAGAAGGAACAACAATTTCCTGATTAATATTTCTATCCAAAACCTCTTTAGGAAGAAACCACAAATTTAGTACGAAGAACCGCCCTATCCGCATGAAAGATAAGATAAAGTAAGGCAAATCACACTGCAAAGCTGAGAGTTCTGAAACTCTCCAAGCAGAAGAGATAGCAATAAGAAACAAAACCTTGCAAGATAGCAACTTAATATCTATGGAATGCATTGGCTCAAACTGAGCCTGCTGCAAAACTTTAATAACAAGATTAAGGCTCCAAGGAGGAGCAACAGGTTTAAACACAGGACTGATTCTGACCAGGGCCTGACAAAAAGATTGAACATATGACACATCTGCCAGACGCTTGTGTAACAAAATAGATAATGCAGAAATCTGACCTTTCAGAGAACTGACTGACCACCCTTTCTCCAAACCTTCCTGGAGAAAAGACAAAATTCAAGGAATCCTGACCCTACTCTAAGAGTAGCCCTTAGATTCACACCAATAAAAGGTATTTATGCCATACCTTATGGTAAATTTTTTGAGTAACAGGCTTGCGAGCCTGGATCATGGTCTCAATGACCGACTCAGTATTATGGTTCCTAAGAAAACCACACTTGTAGCTGGAACAAGGGAACTCTTTTCCAGATTCACTTTCAAACCATGGGAACGTAGAAAAGACAACAAGATCTCTGTATAAGAGTTTGCTTGTTTAAAAGACGGCGTCTGAACCAATATGTCATCCAGGTAGGGCGTCACTGCAATTCCCTGAGATCTGATCACTGCCAAAAGAGCCCCCAGAACCTTTGGGAGAATTCTGGGAGCTGTGGCAAGGCCAAACAGAAGAGCCACAAACTGAAAGTGTTGGTCTAGAAAAGTGAATCTCAGAAATTTGTGATGATCCCTGTGGATGGGAACATGAAGATACGCGTCCTTCAGGTCTATGGTAGTCATGAACTGACCCTCTTGGACCAAAGGAAGAATGGAACGAATGGTTTCCATTTTGAAGGACGGTACCCTGAGAAACTTGTTGAGGCACTTTGGGTCGAAAAGCTCCCTCTTTTTTGGGCACCACGAACAGATTTGAATAGAATCCTAGACCCTGTTCCCTTACTGAAACAATCCCTCCCAGGGAGGAAAAATACTGAACGCAGTTCAAGAATGCCTCTCTTTTTACCTGGTCTGCAGATAATCTTGAGAGGTGGAATCTGCCCTTGGGAGGGAAAGTTTTGAATTTTATTTTGCAACCCTGAGATACTATGTCCACAGCCCAAGGATCTGGGACATCTCATCTCCATGCTTGACAAAACAGGGAAAGTCTGCCCCCTACTTGATCCAATCTCAGACCAGGGACAGACCCTTCATGCTGACAGACTCAGCTGAGGGTTTTTCTTTGATTGCTTCCCCTTATTCCAAGACTGATTGGGCTTCCAAGAAGACTTGGACTGCTCCTGTTTGGAAGAGGGAGAGGAAGACTTTTGACCTTTGAAGTTATGAAAGGAACGAAAATTATTTTGACGTCTTTTGAGTCTGTTTTTCTTGTCTTGCGGTAGAAAAACTGAACAAGGTAAGGAAGAGTCAGAAGCTTGGACTTAGAGGCAACATTAGCTGGCCAAGATTTTAGCCACAATGCCCTGCAGGCTAGGACAGTGAAGCCAGACATCTTGACTTCCAGTCTAATAACTTGCATGTTAGCATCAGAAATAAAGGAATTGGCTAGTTTGAGAGCCTTAATCATATCTTGTATCTCCTCCAACGGAGTCTCTACTAAAATGTATTCAGATACAGCGTCACACCAATAAGATGCTGCACTTGCTACTGTGGCAATACAAAGTGAAGGTTGCCATTGAAGACCTTGATGAACATACATCTACTTCATATAAGCTTCCAGTTTTTGTCCATGGGATCCTTAAAAGGAGCAGCTATCCTCTATAGGGATTTGTAGTTCTCTTAGCCAGAGTAGAAATAGCCCCTTCTACTTTAGGCACCGTGCGCCAAGAATCTTTAATGAGTCAGCAACAGGAAACATCTATTTAAATACAGGAGACGGGGAGAAAGGAATCCCTGGCTTCTCCCATTCCTGTGAAAAAAACGACTGTCCCTTTAAGTCACAATCATAAAGATTCTATTTAACCAAAATCACATGACAAAGTAGGCACAATCAAAATATAGAGCAACAAGTACTGAATTTTGTGAAAATCTACAACCAGAAGATCTGCATTGATTAATCAGGGACAAGACCTAGACTATTTAGAGTCATTTTAATTTTCCTATTATTTTTTGTATAATCAAGAGTCAAAGATTTAAACGGTCTGGGCTGCGTGTTCTGGTAGTGAAGGACAGAGTTGGTCTATAATATTTTTAAAATATTACTTGTTTAGAGAATGCTGTATTCACTAAATACCATATAGAAATATAAACCTTGTGTTCAGTTATTGTTGAAAGTGTGTGTTTATATATCTATTCTGAATGCTTAACAAAATTACATTTTTAATACACAACTAAGGGGTTAAGGAGAACGCAGGGCTGAAGTCATATTATTCCATTCAAGCCATACAAGTATGAATCATGGAGTCCATTGCTAATTGTCAATTTGTGACTAATTTTTAGGCAAGCATGTTTATAAATGCTTTAACAAGATAATTTCTGTATTTTATAGTCTCACAATTTGTCCATTCATTATTATGGCAAAATTAAATATCCACTGTTATTATGAAGCTCTGATATAAAAATATGAATAATGTATAGTTCCATTATGTCTAAATCTCTTCTACAAAGAATTGGAAAGAATACAAAAAAAAAAATAGATTATTTATACAAAACTTTTTCTAGTGTACTCCTTTTTATGCAAATTATATTCCAATTTCAAGCTTCAGTAAACACTGGTCATCAGATTAAATGGTTTGAACAAATAAGCATCTGTACTCAGAATTCAACCGAAAAACAACAGAGAATACTGCAGTTACTTACAAATACAGTCTACATATTGTGTTGTTGAAGCCCTGAAGAAACCTTACTTACATGTGGTAACACAATACTGGAAATTCTTATTACTATTTAAGACCAGGAACAGATGAACTGATTTGAAACATAACAATTAGCGCCATAGACATTTTATAGGAGCCGGAGAAGGATTTTACATATAGGTAAATGTAGAATATCCCAGAAGCAAACTATAATTTAACTGACTTGAACACATCTGGTGAACCAATCACAAGAAGCATCAGTATGTAGTCACAAATTACTAGCTAGCTTCAGAATCTACCTAGGTATGTTTTTCAACAAAGGATATAAATAGAACAAAATTAAATTTATTTCTAATATCAAAATTTAAAAGTGGCAAAATTACACGCTGTATCTAAATCAAAATTTGAATTTTGTATATTATTGGCAACTTTGTCCCATGCACAAAACCAATGTTTGATTCTAAAAACTAAAAGATGTCCAGGATTTTTTTTTTTTTTTTTTTAAAAGGTACAATGAAAATGGTTGATTTTAATCATGTTGACAATAAAAAAAGGCTTGCCTGCATCCATTAGTATGCCAATATATCAAATGAAGGACTGTTGTCAACCCCTATGTGTTTAACCCCAGTTTACAATAAATATACCAAATATCACAAAGAAAAAAAAATGTGAAATAAATGTGATAACAAAAATCATAAAAGGAAAACCAAATAAAGTTCTGAATAAAGGATATGTCTGTGTCCTCTGGATGAGTTTTTCAGCTTGTTAGCATTCCTCAGTGAGATCCCATAAAAAAGGAAACAGAAAATTGTAACATAGTGTGAATCTGTAATGGCACTTTGAGGAAGTAGTTGTTTTGTAACAAATGACTACTCACATTTGTTGGAGCTTTCCACTAAGCTCAAGGATATGCGCACTCCCACTTTATACTGATGGGAAAACAGTACACTAGGCAAAACTTGGATATAAATTTATTTTAAAATATATAAAAGCGTCACATAAGCCTTGATAACACCACAATGTAAGGGTACAAAAGCAGATATGCTGTAATAAATGCTTCAAATCGCCAAACTTGCAAAGAGGTAAATGGATCAGCAGGAGTGTGACCGCCGAAACCAAAACCTCTTTAGTAGCAAGACAGTAGCGCTAAGCCCCCAGGTGTCCTGGCTAGTGTAGAGACGTGATAAAACTCAATATAGAACAGTTCAGTTCCGACGTACGTTTCGCAGGTATGCTTTGTCAAGGAATCCTTGACAAAGCATACCTGCGAAACGTACGTCGGAACTGAACTGTTCTATATTGAGTTTTATCACGTCTCTACACTATCCAGGACACCTGGGGGCTTAGCGCTACTGTCTTGCTACTAAAGAGGTTTTGGTTTCGGCGGTCACACTCCTGCTGATCCATTTACCTCTTTGCAAGTTTGGCGATTTGAAGCATTTATTACAGCATATCTGCTTTTGTACCCTTACATTGTGGTGTTATCAAGGCTTATGTGACGCTTTTATATATTTTAAAATAAATTTATATCCAAGTTTTGCCTAGTGTACTGTTTTCCCATCAGTATAAAGTGGGAGTGCGCATATCCTTGAGCTTAGTGGAAAGCTCCAACAAATGTGAGTAGTCATTTGTTACAAAACAACTACTTCCTCAAAGTGCCATTACAGATTCACACTATGTTACAATTTTCTGTTTCCTTTTTTATGGGATCTCACTGAGGAATGCTAACAAGCTGAAAAACTCATCCAGAGGACACAGACATATCCTTTATTCAGAACTTTATTTGGTTTTCCTTTTATGATTTTTGTTATCACATTTATTTAACCCCAGTTTAGTTAGAACTGTTTAGCAGGCATCCCCTGTGCTGTTCACAAAGAGCAAGTGATTGGCAGCTACTTATATATACCATTCCTGATTGGCTCACTGGCTATGTCCTGCCCAGGAGCAGCATGGGCTGTTTCTGGAAGAGCAACTTTTACTTATGTAAGATATTCCTGATTGGCTCACTGGCTTTGTCCTGCCCAGGAGCAGCATGGGCTGCATCTGGAAGTGCAACATCATCACTACACAAAAGCATTTACATATGTCTCTAACTCAAAAAAATTAAACCAAATAATTTGTCTGCTTTTATGCACAATAATGCAGTAATAGTTTGTTTGTCCCATTATGAAACCAGTTTTTTTTTTTTTTTTAAATTTACAGTACTTTAAACACCAGCTTGCAGTACGAATTTGGTTGAAAATGTCCAATGTATATACCAAAGAGGTTTGAAAGGGAAGGGAAGAATGTCAAAAGAAAAGCAAAATAATCAAAGCAAAAGCCAGTGTGTTCAGGCTTCTGTAAACTTGAGTTTACCTAACGAAAAAGGTCTTAGAATGACTACAGTAAAGAGATGCATATTACCAATGTAAGGTACAGTATGTTCTTTTTCAGTGGTGGAAAATTAGATTACTGACTCAACACCATGGTGCCTCTATGTCTCCAACTAAAATTCATATTTAGCTGTAACGCTTAAATCTCTCAATTTATATGGCATCTAATATCCAGTGCTTAGCAATAGTCAAAGTCTGATCATGTTAATGGGGGAAAACAAGTAGGGAGTAGAATCAGAAAATTGATCCAAAATGTAAAAGTCAGTATTTTATGGGGTATAAAAATAGCACAATTCATCAATCAGTTGAAAAAAAAAAAACATTAATGAGATGAGAGTGTGGAATTTTAGGAGACTTTAGTTTCTCTCTATGAAATATTCTTTGTGCTGTTAGCATCATTTGTTGAAGAGCATATTTAGGTAGGCTTAGGAGGAGCAGTGAACTGATTGCAGCTAGCTTGTGATTGGCAGCTGCAAATATATGCCTCTTTTAATTGGCTCATCAGATGTGTTCAGCTAGGTCCCAGAAGTGCATTGCTGCCTTAGAGTTGACTGTTGACTATGTGTTCAGCCTCCCTGCAGGGGTTAAACACATTACAGCATTTTCTTTTTGTGCTTAGGTTTCTTTAAATTAGAGGAAAAGTAGTCAAAATAAATAAGGACCACTAAATACAGTAGAATTGCATAATTAACTAGTGCATAATAAAAAGACAATCGAATAACACTTACTTTAATTCCACATAAGCATTAGATTTTTTTTTCTGGCAAATATTTTTTTTTCTCTCATTTGCTAGCCCTGTTTCATGTGACAGGCATCAACCAATCACAGACTCGTATAAGTATACCCTGTGAACTTGTGCACATGCTCAGTAGGAGCTGGTGCCTTGGAAAGTGTGAATATAAAAAGTATGTGCAAAATTTGATAATGAAGTAAATTGTAAAGTCTCTTAAAACTGCATGCTCTATATAAATCATGAAGGTTTAATTTTGACTTTAGTGTCCCTTTAAAGAGCATTTGAAAGATTTTTTAAAAAGTAGGTATAATTACTCATACACTTCAATTTCAAATTCGTCAAGGAACCGTGGAAATTTCAAGCCAAAACAGGTACTGAAGCAAAAAGACCACAAAACACAAAATAATATGTCACTGAGAGGATCCAGGATACCTAGGGTTGCCAGTTGTCCACCACAAAACTACTGGACAATCTCTAGATGTGTCGGCACAATGGTAGATGGGGGTCAGAAAAATTAAGTTTACCAGATAATTTAATTTCAAATGGAGCCCGTTGCAAAACCTTAAGAACCAGATTCAGACTCCAAGGGGGAGCCGAAGATCGGAACACATGTCTGATCCTAATCAGAGCCTTAACAAAGGACTGAACATCTGGAAGCTCTGAGAGCCTTTTGTGCAGTAAAACAGACAAGGCCGAAATCTGTCCCCTCAGGGAACTGTCTGAAAGACCCTTCTCCAGACCTGGAGAAACATCAGAATCCTGGCAACCTTAACTTTATGCCAAGGAAATCCACGCTCTTCACACCAGAATAAGTAGGTTCTCCACAACTTATGATAGATGCGATGAGTAACTGGCTTACAAGCTTGAATGAGAGCATCAATAACTCTCTCAGAAAACCTTCTCTTGGCTAGGACTAAGCATTCAATATCCACGCAGTCAGCCTCAGAGAATCTAGATTTTGATGAACAAAAAGGACCCTGTTCCAGCGTAACCTCCATGGAGTAGAAGACGACATCCTCACTAGGTCCGCGAACCACATCCTTCACGGCCATGATGGAGCAATCAGAATTACTGATGCTTGATCCTGTTTGATGCGGCCACCACTCGAGGAAGGAGTGGTAAAGGCAGAAAAAAGGTAGATTAGATTGAACCTCCAAGGCACCGGCTAATGCATCTATTAGCTCCGCCTAATGATCCCTGGACCTCGACCCATATCTGGGTAGTTTGTTATTGAGACGAGACGCCATGAGATCCATTTCCGGCGTCCCCCACCTGAAGCATATCTCCGAAAACATATCGGGATGGAGAGACCATTCCCCCAGATGAAAGGATTGTCTGCTAAGAAAGTCAGCTTCCCAGTTGTCCACACCCGGAATGTGGATCGCCGTCAGCGAACAGCTGTGGGCCTCCGCCCACTCCTGACCCCGAGATACTTCCCTCATCGCTAGGGAGCTTATCATTCCCCCCTGATGGTTGATGTAAGCCACTGAGGTTATATTGTCTGATTGGAATCTGATAAACTTGGACAAACCCAGAGGCGGCCAAGCCTTCAGAGCATTGTAGATTGCTCGAAGCTCCAAAATGCTGATCGGGAAGAAGCGTTCCTCCTGCTACCAAAGGCCCTGTGCCTTCTTGGCACCCCCCAAACAGCTCCCCATCCTGAGAAGCTCTCATCCGTAGTCACAATCTTCCAGGATGGTCTGAGAAAAGATATCCCTCGGGACAGATGATCTGGACAGAGCCACTAAGAGAGTGATTCTCTCGATCGTTTGTCAAGGGAAATCTGTTGACAGATCCGAATGATCGTCATTACACTGCCTCAGCATGCATAGCTGTAGCGGTCTGAGACGGAACCTGGCAAAAGGAATTATGTCCATGCTGGACGCCATGAGACCAATTACCTCCATACAATGAGCCACAGATGGCCTTAAGGAGGTCCGGAGGGCAAGACATGCTGAAGATAGCTTTCACATTCACTGGTCGGTTAGAAATATCCTCATGGATACTGAATCTTTTATAGTGCCCAGGAGTCCAACCCTGATGCTTGGGATGAGAACTCTTCTCTAAGTTTATCTTCCATCCATGTGATCGAAGAAGAGAGAGAAGAGAAACCAAATGGTCCTCTGCTAGACGAAAGGATGGAGCTTGAACCAGAATGTCATCCAAGTAGGGAGCTACCGCTATACCTTGGGTTCTGGTGACAACTAGGAGAGCTCCCAGAACCTTTGTGAAGATTCTTGGGCCTTAGCTAGACCAAACGGAAGTGCAATTAACTGAAAGTGCTTATCCAGGAATGCAAACCGTGGGAACTGAAAGTGGTCCCTGTGGATTGGAACGTGAAGGTAGGCATCCTTCAGATCTATAGTAGTCATAAACTGTCCTTCCTGAACTAGAGGAAGAATGGACCTTATTGTCTCCATCCTGAAAGAGGGGACATTTAGAAACTTGTTTAAGCACGTTAGGTCCAGAAATGGGCGGAAAGTTCCCTCCTTCTTTGAGACCACAGATTTGAGTAGTATCCCAAACCTCTTTCTGCGATAGGAACTGGGACAATGACCCCTAAGGAGGACAGATGCAGCACGCACCTAAGAAAAGGTATCCCTCCTTTCTGGTTTTAAAGACATGCTTGAAAGGAGAAATCTGCCCTTGGGTGGATGAGATTTGAAACTTATCTTGTATCCCTGAGCACTGACCTCCAGGACCCATGGATCCTGCACGTCCCTGGACCAAGCGTCTGAAAACAGCGACAGTCTGCCCCTACACGATCCAACTTTGGATCGGGGACCGCCCCTTCATGCTGACTTGTTCTGCTTAGATTTATTCCAGGATTGAGCCGGCTTCCAAGTGCTATTGGTTTGCTCAGACTTAGAGGAGGACAGCTGACGTTGGGACTTCTCAGAACGAAAGGAATAAAAATTAGATCCTTGTCCCTTAGATTTGTTCTTTTTATCCTCTGGTAGGAAGGCACCCTTGCCCCCTTTAACCGTGGAGATAATGGAGTCCAGGCCTGGACCAAATAAAATGTTTCCCTTAAAAGGGAGGCAAAGTAGTCTAGACTTAGAAGTCATGTCCGCAGACAATGACTTCAGCCAGAGTGCCCGATGCGTCTGCACTGAGAAACCAGAGATTTTAGCATTCAGGCGAATAATCTGCATGTTTGCATCACATATAAAAGAATTAGCAATTTTCAAAGTCATAATTCTTTCCTGGATAACGAGGGGACCCTCCACCTCAATCAATTCCGCTAAGGAGTATCACCAATAGGCCATGGCACCAGCAACCGAGGCAACAGCCGCTGCTGGTTGAAATAAATATCCTGTATGTTGAAACATTTTCCTGAGAAAAGTTACCATTTTCTTATCCATTGGCTCTCTGAAAGATGCGCTATCCTCAAGAGGGATAGTAGTACGCTTAGCTAATGTGGAGATAGAACCCCACAACTCTAGCTGAGAGTCCAGGACTGGGAACAATTTTTTAAAAGCAGTAGAAGGAGAAAAGGAAGATCCAATTCTATTCCATTCGTTTTTAATATTATTCGCCATTTTTGCAGGTACGGGAAAATTTTGCGCCACTACTCTATCCTTGTATACTCTAATATTGGTATCAAAGGTTCATCCGGCACTTGGCCTCTGGAACCTCTAATGTAGACAGAACCTCCTTTAGAAGAAAACGTAAGTTCAATTTTAAATCTAAAGGCTGGCTCCTCCGCATCCGGAGGCCTAGAGGTAGAAGACTCTGATCCAGAAATTTCACCCTCTGAAGACTCAGAGTGTGACCCATCCTGGGATACTTGAAAGGCAGACAAATCTAATAAATCACTGGATGTTCCCTGGACTGGAGAGCTACGTTTACCTTTCGCTTGCACTTAGCAGGGCGAGGTAAAGCACTAATGGCCTCAGACACCGCCGTCTTTAACTGCGCGGTAAAGTTTGATGGTAAAAGGCTCCTTCCAGACGGAGGATCAGGCGTGCTACAGGAAGCTGCATGAGACAATGGAGATGATTGATAGGTACGCACCTCACGGGACGGCGAGTCCTCAGAGGTGGACGGCTCAGTTGTACTAAAGGGCTTAACCTTCTTAGACAAAATAACCTTGTTGATGCAAATGGAACACAGTTGAGAAGGCGGGCACACCAAGGCCTCCTCACAATATAGACAGGTATTTCTATTAGGAATAGAGGGAATACCGTCAAGCATATTAGGATCCTCCATAGCCTGCGCTAACAGTAGGATACAAATAAATGAACTTTTTATTTTTCTCAAAAACGGCACCTATATACCCCCAATGAATGGGGCACTCACCACCTCCTAGACCCAGGCACCCAGAGAAGCGACCTCTCCGACAGCTAGCTCGGTCAGGAAAGAGAAAGACGAGTGTGACTACACCGGGTCACGTGGTGTGCAATGCAGGACTGCCCCTGCTATGAGAAAAAGCGCACCAATGCTATCAAGCTGCGCAGCGTTCACAGTGAAAGTAAAACCTGTATGTTCCGTTACCGCATAACAGTCTATGAGCCGAAAAAATAAATCTCACATAAAAAGCAGCATAAATTAATCAAAGAAACACATTTGATTAATCCCCACTGTTCAATAACCTCAGGAGATATTAACCCAAGATTCTATAAAAGGAGTCACACTGTGACCCTATCTTCAGCAATTTTAACATAAGTAAAAATTCAAACAATCTTACAAGAATCCGTGCTGTGGAACAGAAACACAGCCGCTCAAGTGTGACAGTCTTGTAGCATCGCTCCTGACATGGACTTGAGTAAAGAAAGCAGACCGTAAAACTCGTCAACACTGGTTGCTTAATGAGCTGTTAGCTGGCAGTCTGGATGGGTTTGAGAAGACTCTCCCTGCATCTCCAGCCTAACTTTTGTCAATGTTTTCACTGAGAGGCTGACAAGACTACTTAAAACTCCAGTTCCATAACGAAAGGCATATATCCCTCCTGAAGAACAACTCCGAAATCTTCTGACACTTCTCTGCCATCCTCCTGTGACGAAAGGCAAAGAATGACTGGGGGATGGGAAAGTGGGAGAGGTATTTCAGCCTTTGGCTGGTGTGTCTTTGCCTCCTCCTGGTGGCCAGGTTCAGTATTTCCCAACAGTAAGGAATGAAGCAGTGGACTCTCCTTGTATTAAGAAGGCAATTCTCCCCAAATAAGCCACTACTCTTGACCCAACCATGTATATTTTTCACTATTGAGCAGTCATTTTATCCCATGGCTTCCAGTAACACATAAGCAGTAGTGATTTGACCCCTTTACTAGCAATTATTTATTTCTGCTCCATATTTACAATTCATTGAGGCATAGGAGGCCTTTTACATTTTACTAAAACCGATGGCATTTAAGTCTCCAGTATTTTTGTGAAGATTTTACTGGACAGCCTGGTAAAAAAAAATTCGAGTTGAATACTGGATACCTGTCAAACCTAAAATCGGATCCTAAAAGTAAGCTCTCACAGGCTGCCTACAGAGATTGCAGCCTTATAAACTCAGGCTATAGTAGCTGGGTAGGGGGGGGGGGACATTAAAGGGACATAAAACCCATTTTATTTCTCTCATTCAGATAGATAGAGCATTTGATTTTTCCAACTTTCCAATGTACTTTTATTATCTAATATTTTTGTTCTCTTGATATCCTTTGTTGAAAATGATACCCAAGTAGACTCAGGAGTAGCTGATTGGCGGCTGCACTTATATACTTCTTATTATTGGCTCACCCAGTGCATTCAGCTAGCTCCTAGTACTGCACGGCTGCTGCATCAACAAAGGATACCAAGAGAATAAAGCAAATCAAATAAAAGAAGTACAGTACATTGGAAAGTTGTTAAAAACAAAATTTATGCTTACCTGATAAATTCATTTCTCCTGTAGTGTGGTCAGTCCACGGGTCATCATTACTTCTGGGATATTATCTCCTCCCCTACAGGAAGTGCAAGAGGATTCACCCAGCAGAGCTGCTATATAGCTCCTCCCCTCTACGTCACCTCCAGTCATTCGACCAAAGGACCAACGAGAAAGGAGAAGCCCAAGGGTGTAGTGGTGACTGGAGTATAATCCAAAAAAAAAATCTTTAGCCTGCCATAAAAAACAGGGCGGGCCGTGGACTGACCACACTACAGGAGAAATGAATTTATCAGGTAAGCATAAATTTTGTTTTCTCCTGTTAAGTGTGGTCAGTCCACGGGTCATCATTACTTCTGGGATACCAATACCAAAGCAAAAGTACACGGATGACGGGAGGGACAGGCAGGCTCTTTATACGGAGGGAACCACTGCCTGAAGAACCTTTCTCCCAAAAACAGCCTCCGAAGAAGCAAAAGTGTCAAATTTGTAAAATTTGGAAAAAGTATGAAGAGAAGACCAAGTTGCAGCCTTGCAAATCTGTTCAACAGAAGCCTCATTTTTAAAGGCCCAAGTGGAAGCCACAGCTCTAGTAGAATGAGCTGTAATTCTTTCAGGAGGCTGCTGTCCAGCAGTCTCATAGGCTAATCGTATTATGCTACGAAGCCAAAAGAGAGAGAGGTAGCCGAAGCTTTTTGACCTCTCCTCTGACCAGAATAAACGACAAACAGGGAAGACGTTTGACGAAAATCCTTAGTTGCCTGTAGATAAAATTTCAGGGCACGGACTACATCTAGATTGTGTAGCAGACGTTCCTTCTTCGAGGAAGGATTAGGACACAAAGATGGAACAACAATCTCTTGATTGATATTCCTGTTAGTGACCACCTTAGGTAGGAACCCAGGTTTAGGTACTACGTCCATTGCCGCTACCATTAAGCCGATCACCTCCATGCATTGAGCTACTGACGGGTGTTGAATGGAATGAAGGACACGGCATGCATTTTGAAGCTTTGTTAACCTGTCTTCTGTCAGGTAAATCTTCATTTCTACAGAATCTATCAGAGTCCCCAAGAAGGGAACTCTTGTGAGTGGAAAGAGAGAACTCTTCTTTTCGTTCACCTTCCATCCATGCGACCTTAGAAATGCCAGTACTAACTCTGTATGAGACTTGGCAGTTTGAAAGCTTGAAGCTTCCATCAGAATGGAGAAAACTGTATTCTTTATCTGAATCCTGAAAGAAAAAGTTGGGGTTTCATGTCCCTTTAAGGATATACAAATTCTGGAAAACATGTTTGGTATCAAGTAGAAGATTAAATACATGAAATGAACAGCAACACGAAACCTCTAATATCAATGAGGAATTGAAAGCAGGGACAAAAAAGGAATACAGACGAGTTGGCAGTTCAGTCACCATATCGTAACATTTTAGAAGTTAACATAAAAAAAGCAGAAAAATAACAATTAAAAACAGGATATTAAAAGGGACATAACACCCTAAATGATTATTTCATGATTACGATACAGTATATCATTTTAAACAATTTACTTCCATTATCCAATTTGCTTAGTTATATTGGCATTCTGTAATTTGCTTAGTTCTATTGGCATTCTGTGTTGAAAAGCTTACATAGGTAAGCTCATGGGCTGAGTGCTAGCTGCTGATTGGTGCCCCTTTTTCATTGGCTCACCAATGTGTTCAGCTAGCTTCTAGTAGTGGATTGTTCTCACTTCAATTAAGGATACCAAGAGAATGAAGGAAAATTGATAACAGAAATAAACTGAAAAGTTGTTAACCCTTTGACTACTAAGCCATTTCCCACCTGGGTGCTAAAAAGGCTGGTTTTTAGCTTTTTGTTGCAGTTTAAACACTTTCAGAAGTAAAGTTTGTGTGAATAAACTATACAAACAATATATTGTTTTTTTCAGCAGACCCATCAGATTCAAAATATACCATTACTATATGTGTATGTATCATCAGGTTTAAGAAATAGCCCATAAAATGTGAAAAAGTCTATTTTTTTACTCCTGACTCAAATAATAGTATGTAATTTTATTTTTCTAAGCTGTATCATCAAAACCTATGTGGATAAATATTTGTAGTAGGTAACCTGTCTGAAATAAGCAGAAAAGTACACCCTTTGACGCACATAATTAAGTTTCGCAACAATTAATAGAATATGGTGCTTTGCATAAAAAATATTTTATTTTTAGCAAAGAGCCATATTTCACTTATTATTACATTGTCTATATTTGTGCTAGCAATACATGTAG
>NC_069502.1:669907836-669970336 GCF_027579735.1 Bombina bombina | reverse complement strand
AAAAAAACTTCCAAGACAAAACGAGGAGGCATGTTATTTTGTAGTTATGCAATAGAAGTGTTGACGAGAAGTTTACTGTCCCTTTAATGGGGAAAGGGAAGATAGATAGATAATCCCTTTATTACCCATTCCCCATTTTTTCATAACCAACACAGTTATAATACACATTTTACCTCTGTAATTATCTTGCATCTAAGTATCTGCAAACTTTCCCCTTATTTCAGTTCTTTTAACAGACTTGCATTTCAGACAATCGGTGCAGACTCGTAGGTAACTTCATGTGCGTGAGCTCAATGTTATCTATAGGACACACATGAACTTACGCCCTCTAGTGGTAAAAAAAATGTCAAACTGTATTCAGATTAGAGGTGGTCTTCAGGGTCTAGGAAATTAGCATATGAGCCTACCTAGGTTTAGCTTTCAACTAAAAATACCAAGAGAATAAAGCAAAATTGGTGATAAAAGTAAATTGGAAAGTTGTTTAAAAATGACATGCCCTATTTGAATCATGAAATTTTATTTTGGACTTGACGACGGTCCCTTTAAGATGCAAATAGCCTTCTGCACACATTCTATATCTTGCCGCAGGAACAGCAAAAAAAGTTATTTTAAAATTAATATTGTTTCTTATCACTTTAAAATGGTTGCCAAGCTCTGCACAGTGATGACATCACAATCTGTGCTACATCTAGCATTGACAGTCTTAAATCTAACTAGGGATCCTTTTGTGATTGGACGACTTGTGCAGCTCGGATTGTGATGTCATCTGTGGGCAGAGCTTGGCAGCCATTTCAAAGTTGTCAGAAACAATATTAATTTTAAAATATGAATCCAAAAGGTGAAGTTCAGAGGATTGAGGCCTAGAGCGGCAGCTCACTCTTAGGTGGTGACCCCTCACTATTTTTGTGAAACCTCAATAAGAATATAATAAAAAACACTTGTCTCTCAGCAAACTAGTTAATACACAAGTCCTTGACTGTACAAAATAATGCAAATAAATCATGTGTTAAAGTTGCCCCATATCAATTTGAATATTATATACAGGATATTTGAATGCAGTATTAAAAACAGAAGAAAAAAAATAAAATCAGAAAAAAACAGCTTCTATAGATAGGCCAAAGTGGTAAGTATTTAGTGTGACCTCCCCTTCCCTTACACTTGAGCAGTAGCAGGAACCTGGCTCTTGTAAACCTTAATGGAATCCTAATTAAATGTCATTGCCAACACCTTTATTTGTCCTACTATTTTATGTAAAAATGACTGCTGTGAAAAAGGTCCACTACACACGGTTTGTGCAAGACATGCTTGAGCATTACATACCCATGTGATTTGAGTTTAATTCATTGTAAGCTTGCTAATAAAACCAACTTTCAATCACATAATTCCATTCAAAATACCAAAGGTCACATAATTTGTCAGACATAAAATCATACTTTGCATCAGCAAGGCCACTCCCAAAGGGAAATCAGCAAACAAACTAAATATTCAAGCTGTTATAAAGAAAGTTGAAGAATCAGGAGAGATCGAGGATAAAAAAGGAATGAAAGGCCAAGAAAACTTTCAAAATCTGATGACAAGTTTCTCAGAATTTCTTCATTGAAAGACCGGAAGAGGTCCAAGCAAGTGCTTGCGGCCTTTAGTGTAACATGGTTCAGGGTCTGTCCTGGTTTGGGGCTGCATTTATGCCAGTGGTGTTGGTAATATTGTCCGAATTAATGGGATCATGAATGTTGAAAAAGTACAGGTTTTAATTCATCATGCCATTCCTTCTGGGAACATTTGGGAATGTTTTTATTTTTCAGCATGATAACAATCCCAAGCACACTGCTAATCCAGTAAAATCCTATTTGGAAAGAACAGCTGATAAAACACTGACCCAGTTATGGACTGGCCTCCACATAGTCCAGACCTTTATATTAGAGGCAGTATGAGATCACCTAGACAGAGAAAGAAATAAAAGACAACCTAAAACTAAAGAACGCTGGGAAGTGCTGAAAGAAGCCTGGTATAATATACCAGAATATTACTTCATAAAATTTCAGGACAGTGTCCCCAAAAGAGTTTAAGATGTGCTTAGTGCCAAGGGAGGTCATACTAAATAGTGACTTTTGCCTGAAGAAGCCATTTTGTTCTGAAAATTGTGGGGTTTTTTTTTATATTTTGTGTACATATTTTCTGGATGGTGGATTTAGCGGATAAAACAATGTGGCCAGGCAAGTGCTGCTATTTTATCCATTTAAGCATTTTAGGATTTGTTATTTTTTTTTATCAATATCAATCTTTTATGTTATTTGCTTTTATACAAATTGGTAATAATTGTTCTGACTTGCGTCGATACCTAGTATATTTGCTTGCATGCAGTGTGCTATATTTGAGATTCCTCACAGACATTTTGTATTTATTTTGCAAATAAAATAGATTAATATAACTGCTTTGTTATTCGGATTTTCTTTGAACATAAGTGCTGTTTTTTAGGTCTTTTTGGGTTTTTAGAATGGCTGCTGTTTTCATTTTTTATTTCTTTGCACCTATTTATTTACTGCACTTTAAATAGTGTACCTTTGACCATATTATAACATATATTGACTTAATATACATTGGTATGTATATATATATATATATATATATATATATATATACACACACACACATATACACATACATATATACACACACACATAGTTCAAGTAAAGTGCACAAAATTTCTCTGACAGATAATTTAAATAGAAAGTTGTCTTTGAAGTTGGGCTTTATTTAAATGTTGATGCAGAAAAGTAAGAGCCTCGAGTGCCTGATCCATACCATGTAGTGGTAAAGAAAAAATTAAAAGAAATCCCACTTGACTTTATACAACTGGCAGTCATTTACAAGAAAACTATTTAGTGCCTTAAAGGCAACTAAAAATAAATCTTCTTAGGCTTATGCCAGTCCTTCATACTTTATGACTCCGGGGTCTTTGCCAGTAACAAAGCAAAAGCTTTAATCGTATAATTCTTCCTTTTTATTTATGGAATCATCTCCTCTCCAAAGTGCAGGAAAATTAGAAGCACAATTAATGTCTGTTTTAATGTCTGCATTAAACATAAAGAACCATTTTATTTAAAACTGTATCCAATTAATTTTTTCCTTCATTTCGGATTTCTTATTAAAAAAAAAAAGCATAATTTACCACTAATATTTAAACGTATCACTGGAAACTGGCACAAAGAAAGACCCCATACTAGCAGTGAAGTAGCTTTCCTTGTTTCTGAAATGAGCTTTATACGACTTCTTGAACAATACCCAATATAAATGCAAGAAATGCCACAAACTGGGTTTAATAAGAACGTACAATGTAGAATGTGGTTTGCAAAAGGAAAGTTTAAAGAACTAAAGTATACTTGATGTTCTTTATTATAAATAAAATGAGTCCTTAAAGTGATTATTAATAGATATACTTTTTCAAAATCTGATTTATGAAAGTGTGACATAAAGGTTATACAAAGAAGGTAAAAATACGGAGGCAGAACAAGCTGTCATAATCTGTAGACATAAACATTTATGAATTATATACTCCCCTGCAAATCAAAACACACTTTTTGAAGTACATTGGCTTTGAAAACTAGTTGTACATTCAATAAGTGAAATTAATATTTTGTGAACCATTTAAAACAAAACTAAAGTATTTAAACCAATTTGCAATGTACATTTGTTCACAAAATTAGAACTAATATCTGTAAGATCTGTCCCAATTGACGAAAGCACTAAAAAATAAAAATCAGAAATAATAACATTTATAAATGTCGTTATTTGCAGTTGTGTCATATATGAAAAGGCTACAGCACTAGTTTTTCTTTTAAAGAGCCATTAAACACATTTTTTTTTCTTTCATGATTCAGATAGAGCATACATATGTAAAAAACTTTCCAATTTACTTCTATTATCAATTTGCTTAATTCTCTTGGAATCCTTTCTTGAAGAAACAGCAACGCATTACTGGGAACTAGGTGAACACATTGGTAAGCCAATCACAAGAGGCATATATGTGCCGTCACCAATCAGTAGCTAGCTCCCATCTCCTAAGCCTACCTAGGTATACTTTTAAACAAAGCATACCAAGAGAACAAAGCAAATTGGACAAAATAAGTAAATTGGAAAGTCGTGCGTTTCATGTCCCTTAAAACTGCAACTCCAAAGTGTTTAGCTGCTTTTGAAATAAGGTTGTGTTTAGTATTAACAAAATAGTACAGTCAATCTGATAAACAATGAGAACACGTTGTGCAATTGTCACCAGTCATCTTAAAATCCCAGTTACAATAAAGCGTATACCTCTTCACAGTGTGCTTATAGTTACACTATTAAACTTCCAACCAACAAAAGGTATTTTCTTCTGGCGTTAACCCAAGTTACGCTGTGAACACACATATACGGTTTCTGAATACACATCTAGAAAATAGTAAAATAGAATACCACACATTTACTAATGCCAAACATAGCTATGAAATCTCATTTTAAGTGGGAAAATATACCTCCTAAAATATATATGGCCACTCTTGGACCCTTATAAAGGCATATGCTACAAGGAAGGTACTATAGAGTTACATATGGTCACTCTTGGACCGATGGTAAAATAGGATAATTTAAACTAGTATATATGATAGAGATATTATGTGAGAACATAAGCTGTATCATGGTTATTAATTAAATTAACTAGCATCTTGATGATGAAATATATAAACTAGCATCTGCATGAAAGATTATGACTGGATGGCAGTATATGTTGGAAAATCTCTTAAAGGAACCCCGGCCCAATATTATGGTGTTGGTTGCTTTCACCTAGGTTTCTTTCGTTGGAGTATTTAGCTGAGATGTTGTTACACAGAGGGGTTGCTATGTCTCAGGACATATCAAGAGGAGCTGTTGCACTTCTCAATAAGAGGGTATACTCAATTAAGCCAGAGGCTGGATAATAATAATGCTAACACATGCTAGCTGGGAGATATTGGAGCCATAAGCGTATATATCCCTTCTTACGGACGCTAACTCTTTAGTACTTGTATATTGTTAGTTCTTTTTATTTATAACCTCAGTTACTTTACGTTATATGAGATGTAATACTAGAGGAACTCTCAGGGTTGAATAAACAAAACCATACTTTCATATGAGTGGATGCATAACAGTAGTTCCTAGGCTTATTTTGTCAGCTATCAAGGTCAGTAGTGGCTCAAGCTAGTACGGGTTTATTATCTAGAGGGGGGGGGGGGGGGAACAAATGCAGCCTCTGGACAGAGGTTCAGTCGCTTTGCACAGTAATAAAGTATATGCCTTTGACATATGAAACATGGCTATTGAGAATAAGAGAAAATTATATAATAACTAATTAAAGACTTGAAGAACTGTCTCTTAAAAAGAAAGATTCAATTAACCCTCAAAACACTTTTACTCATGGAAGAGTTTGAACAAGAGAGGGGTATATAACCAGGGTCAACTTGTGTATGAAAACTATTATAATTTCAATAACCAGTGATCTAACATTCGTCTTGTATAAGAGACATATACCATCTAATTAGAGTAGCAAAGTCTCTGACATTAAAATCACACTTTAAAGTCCTCATTTTGTACAAGCACATCAATTGTGATAAAACCACATGGTCCCATCGCTAGTGTTACGAGGCATGAATGGTATTAGAGTTACCCTATTCCATTCCGAGCAACTATGGGCTCAGAGGTAGTAGTATATAGATGACAGTTCGGGTAGAAAAGAGAAGGACATCCACGGTGGTGATGTTCAATCCACAACCAGTACACCCAGTCTAGACAGCAGAGAGGAGTGCAAGTCTCCAGTATCACACTTAACTGGACTACGGAGCTCGGAGAGGAGGGTGTAACAGTGCTGTTAAGCATCGGCTCGTTGTGTCTGACCATCTGTTGTCCAGAGCAGTTGGCCGCATCTGCCCATACCAACGGTGATCTGTCCTCTCTATCTATTTTGTGCTTAAGCAATCCAATCATAGTTGCTGTGACAAGGCTCCACAGTGTCTGGATGATCCTCTCGATAGCTTGTTTCCTCGTGTGTAGAACAGACTTCACAGACAATAATATACAGTAAACAAAAGAATTAATGGTCTTGCTTATGACAGATTATAATCTAATGGTCAAAAGAACACTAAACACAATTAATGTTAATTATCAAAACAAGTAGTGATTCTATTCAAAGTTTCATAAATCCGATGAATTTGTGCAGCAAAGAACAATTGTGGGAAGTGATATAGTCTCAAAAAACTGTAGGGGTTTAGTAGGCTAAAGCATTATATTTATAGTGTCCACCAAATAGAACAGCCAGGAAATGTATTCAATTACACTTAAGGGTGCTCAGTAATAAAGAAACAAACAATATCACATGCTAAAAATGATTCAAGTGCATTAGACTGATGTCAGGAGTCTAATAAACATTTTATTGGCAGCAACAGACTGAATCAATTAGAAGAGGCTGAATGCTCAGTGGCTGTTACCCAAAACTTGTACAACAATAAGATTAAAAACAAACAAATAACTGTTTTAAAATCAAAGACTGAGTAACTTGTGTGCATTCTACTGAATACAAATCACAGTAAAAAGTCCAATGTTTCCATTAATGGGATCATAGCTTAAAAAGATGTGATATAGACCTATCTGAAAACAAATGAATGATAAATTACTACATGGACAAAAAGATGCAAATCTATTTCACCATTAGATAATTGTGTTACAACGTTAATATTTGTATAACTATTAGACAAAAACCACATTTAACAAAAGGGACAGGGAACTAGGTGTGTGCATTTTTCATAATTCAGCATTTGTTATAGAAGCGAATATGGCCACAGGCAGCAGCATTTTGCTCATTTTGGATTTTTTAGTATAAAACTGAAAAATACAAAGATCTCAATTTGCATGGATATTTGTGTTACACTTGTACACTTTAAAATGCTGCGCTAAAAATGGCTGAACGCACATAAACTATATGAAACCCATTATGCTTCATGAGATATAGATATATATATATATATATATATATATATATATATATATATATATATATATATATATATATATATATATATATATATATATATCTATGTGTGTGGGTTTTGCACTGAAAAATGACCTACAGAAGGCCTTAAAATGTGAGCAGCGTGTAAAACTCCAAAACAGAATTCTACATACATCCATAAATAAAATAAATGACTCCTCAGTATGACCGAAGCATGAGACTGAGTAGCTAAAATGCATCAAACAAATTTTAACCCCCGGCACAGATTGTTAGTAATGGGAACAGTGTCATAGTGTACATAGGCTTATTTAAGCAGAAACAGAATTCTGAAAATAAACTTACAATTTTACGCAAAATACCTTGAAGCATTTATTATTAATAAGGAACATATATTTGATATAAAAACAAAAAGGTTACTGACCTGGAGTAAACTGGTCCTAGAATATCTAGACAAATAGACATATCTATTTTAAACTGTGGAATTCTTATTGCTCCTATAGAGGAACTATTACATTGAACACGTTATAGTTATTAGAAAATGCATGCCATGCTATCACACGTTAGTATTCATTAATTATGACTCATAGGTCATACTGTGCTTCAAGTCTACATTTTCCATTTGCAATAGTAGATAAAAGTCCCCTTTTTTTCATCCAGTAGAATGACAAGTTTGTTTTTTAAAAGGGAAATGAAACTCAAGAATTTTCTTTTGCGATTCAGACAGAGCAAACCAAGTTTCAAATTCTATTATCAAATTTGCTTTGTTCCAATGATAATCTGTGCTGAAGAGATACCTAGGTAGGCATCTGGAGCACTACATGTCAGGAAATAGTGCTGTCATCTAGTGCTCTTGCAAAACTGCTTCCATATGGACCGGTTCCTAAGCATATGTCCCTGCTTTTCAACAAAAGATACCAAGTGAACGAAGAAACATTGATGAGCTGTACATTGTAATGTTGATTAAAATCACATGCTCTAAATGAATCATGAAACAATAATTTTGGGTTTCATATCCCTTTAAGTAAGCAGCACAGAGTATTCTATTGCAGAAGTGTTGACAGCTGCAACATTTTATTCCCTTTTTAAAAAGGGAATTACATTTAATAGTGATAAAAATAAATAAATAGAGTTATAAAATAAATGCTCTAACTAGTTAGATCAAGTAATTTTATCATTAGTGATGCTGCAAAGCTATGTGATTAACGCCCTGCAAAGCGGTTAAACGCATAGTTAAAGTACCGCCCTGGCCTAGCAGAGCTCTGCTGCTCCCGAGCGTAAACTGACACTGATTCAATCAGTAGCGCTAGTCACACAGCTGGGTTGTAGCTCTGCAGCATTGCTGGTGAGAAAATTACATGCTCTAACAAATTAGAGCATGTCATTTAGTCACAAGAATAGGTATTTAACAGTCATAGTACATAAATGATTTACAAAGTGAGCCAAACAAACAAATGTTGCCAAAACACAACTGGTTTTAGATTTATTTATTTTTTAACTTAAAAGGGACACTGAACCCACATTTTTTCTTTTGTGATTCAGATAGAGCATGCAATTTTAACCCCTTAGTGACCAGAGCACTTTTCCATTTTCTGTCCGTTTGGGACCAAGGCTATTTTTACATTTTTGCGGTGTTTGTGTTTAGCTGTAATTTTCTTCTTACTCATTTACTGTACCCACACATATTATATACCGTTTTTCTCGCCATTAAATGGACTTTCTAAAGATACCATTATTTTCATCATCTTATAATTTACTATAAAAAAAATTATAAAATATGAGGAAAAAATGGAAAAAAACACACTTTTTCTAACTTTGACCCCCAAAATCTGTTACATATCTAAAACCACCAAAAAACACCCATGCTAAATAGTTTCTAAATTTTGTCCTGAGTTTAGAAATACCCAATGTTTACATGTTCTTTGCTTTTTTTGCAAGTTATAGGGCCATAAATACAAGTAGCACTTTGCTATTTCCAAACCATTTTTTTCCAAAATTAGCGCTAGTTACATTAGAACACTGATATCTTTCAGGAATCCCTGAATATCCCTTGACAAGTATATATATTTTTTTTAGTAGACATCCCAAAGTATTGATCTAGGCCAATTTTGGTATATTTCATACCACCATTTCACCGCCAAATGCGATCAAATACAAAAAATTGTTCACTTTTTCACAAATTTTTTCACAAACTTTAGGTTTCTCACTGAAATCATTTACAAACAGCTTGTGCAATTATGGCATAAATGGTTGTAAATTCCTCTCTGGGATCCCCTTTGTTCAGAAATAGCACACATATATGGCTTTGGCGTTGCTTTTTGGTAATTAGAAGGCCGCTAAATGCCACTGCGCACCACAAGTGTATCATGCCCAGCAGTTAAGGGGTTAATTAGGGAGCTTTTAGGGAGCTTGTAGGGTTAATTTTAGCTTTAGTGTAGTGTAGTAGACAACCCCAAGTATTGATCTAGGCACATTTTGGTATATTTCATGCCACCATTTCACCGCCAAATGCGATCAAATTAAAAAAAAACGTAAAATTTTTCACAATTTTAGGTTTCTCACTGAAATCATTTACAAACAGCTTGTGCAATTATGGCACAAATGGTTGTAAATGCTTGTCTGGGATCCCCTTTGTTCAGAAATAGCAGACATATATGACTTTGGCGTTGCTTTCTGGTAATTAGAAGGCCACTAAATCCTGTTGCGCCTCACACGTGTATTATGGCTAGCAGTGAAAGGGTTAATTAGGGAGTTTGTAGTGAGCTTGCAGGGTTAATTTTAGCTTTAGTGTAGAGATCAGCCTCCCATCTGACACATCCCACCCCCTGATCCCTCCCAAACAGCTCCCTTCCCTCCCCCACCCCACAATTGTCCCCGCCATCTTAAGTACTGGCAGAAAGTCTGCCAGTACTAAAATAAAAGGGTTTTTAAAAAAAAATGAATTTTTTTTTTTAGCATATTTACATATGCTACTGTGTAGGATCCCCCCCTTAGCCCCCAACCTCCCTGATCCCCCCCCAAAACCGCTCTCTAACCCTCCCCTCTGCCTTATTGGGGGCCATCTTGGGTACTGGCAGCTGTCTGCCAGTACCCAGTTTACAATAAAAAGTGCTTTTTTTGGGTTTTTTTTTGTTTTTTTCTGTAGTGTAGCTTCCCCCAACCCCCCACCCCCCACAAACAAACCCCCACCACCTTGCTGATTGTTTGGATTTTATTTTTTATTATATTTTTTATTTCCCCATTTTCTGCAGTGTAGCGGTTCCCACCCGCTCCCTCCCCGTGCACGCGCCCGCCCCCACCCACCCGTGCACGCCCCCAGCCACCCCCGCCCACGATCCCGCCCCCCTTCAGATCCACATGGCCATCGATGGCCGCCACCCGCCTCCCGGTCCGGCTCCCACCCACCAACGCAGGTAGCCACCGATCTCCGGTGCAGAGAGGGCCACAGAGTGGCTCTCTCTGCACCGGATGACTTAAAAAGGTTATTGCAGGATGCCTCCATATCGAGGCATCACTGCAATAACCGGAAAGCAGCTGGAAGCGAGCAGGATCGCTTCCAGCTGCTTTCCACACTGAGGACGTGCAGGGTACGTTCTCAGGCATTAACTGCCTTTTTTCTGAGGACGTACCCTGCACGTCCTCAGTCGTTAAGGGGTTAAGCAACTTTCTCATTTTCTCCTATTATCAATTTTTCTTCGTTCTCTTGCTATCTTTATTTGAAAAAGAAGGCATCTAAGCTTTTTTTAAATTTAGAACTCTGGACAGCACTTTTTTATTGGTGGATGAATTTATCCACCAATCAGCAAGAACAACCCAGGTTGTTCACCAAAAATGGGCCGGCATCTAAACTTACATTCTTGCATTTCAAATAAAGATACTAAGAGAATGAAGAAACTTTGATAATAGATGTAAATTAGAAAGTTGCTTAAAATTTCATGATCTCTCTAAATCACGAAAGAAAAAAATTTGGGTTCAGTGTCCCTTTAAAACAGGAATATATCTTATGAAAGACTAGCATGTACATGTAATTATGCACACACTATATATATTCCTGTAATTTTACAGTGGAAAAAAAAAGTGGATTCTGCAGGATTTGAAGGAGATAAGATAAACTGTAAGGCAACTTGTCAAGGGACGTTCCCAGATTAAAACACTATGCAAATTTTGCCAACAAAAAGGACAGTTAAATGACCTTTAAATATTTATGTGTTGCTTATTTGCTATCAATTGTACATATAAAATAGGTTTAAACTCTTTTTAAGGGGTAATACATTAAAAAAAAAAAACCCTGCAACATTACCTAAAATTAAAAAGAACAATCCTTAAAATAAAAAAATAAAAATATCATTCAGACAGTCAATAAATCCAAAACAAGGGCATACTGTGTTTTATTCAATGCTGGTTCTTCTGCTTTGATTTAATTTTCCATTAAAGCACAGTGAGGCTTCATTCTCCAAGAGAAGGTTTTAAACAGACAACTCAAAATTAACAACAATTTCTCACAGCATGAGCCTCATAATACCAAATTTATCTTTAGATAGTCATTCCTTTTAAAGCTTTAGAAATAAAGCATATATATATAAAAAAAATAATATGCTAAACACTATGAGAAAGTTATTTCAATAAAACCAGTACCATTGTGTGTGTGTGTGTATGGGGGGGGGGGGGGGGACAGTTTATGAAAACATAACTAATGTAACTAAGGGAAAAAAAAGAAAATTTATGTTGTTCCTGTTGCCTGCTAGGAACAATAAACATTATTATACATTCTAGGCTATAATTAGGTTAAACCCTTGTGTTCCAGAGTGTTACAACTCTTGTATCCAAAAGGTTAAGGCAGGGCTTAATAAATTAGTCAAAAACAGTAATTATGTAGTTTTTAAGATGTATGTGGGCATCAACACACAACCTTTATGCATATGCGTGTGGTGTGTTAACCATACATTACCATAGCCAAACAATTATGTCCCTTTAAGGCTCCTGAGCCAACTAAAACACAAAGTCCTATCATGCTACTCGCATTTAAAAGTGTAATATTGGTGACCTTATATGTGCCAAGACAAGTTCCATGTGCGTTTCTACAACCAAGGAGTTAATTCACTGAGGGAAGTGTGTTGAGCATTCCTTGTTTTTGGCTACAATAATCAGTGGTTAATACACACAGACGAGTATCTATACTATAATCGCGTTTGTAACGCGTCGGTGTCGCCAGTTGTGCGCGCATCCTCAAAGGAATGTTGGCTGCGCGAGGCAGCCAAAAGAATGTTGGCTGCGCGCGCAGCCAAAAGAATTCACCTTGATGCAGCAAAGCTGCATCCCGGTGGATTTCGAAAATGGCAGGGTGGTGAAAGAATCCTTCACCACCCTGCCATTTTCGGAATCCAACGAGATGCAGCGAAGGCAAACTGAGCATTACTTAAAAAAAAAAAAATTTTAAAAAAAAAACAACAGCTAACCTCCCATACGAAGTATTAAGAAGCAAAAAATATAAAAACGCCTGCACAAAGTATTAAGGAAAAAAAACAAAACCTACATAACATTTTAAACCCTAAATCCATCAACCCCAGCATCGCAAACTTCCCAATACATTTATTAACCCCTAATACGCCATTCCCCCACATCGCAAATTAATTTATTAACCCCTAAACCGCCATCCACCACCAACTAAATAAACTTAACATATTAACCCCTAATTTGTCCCCACAACGCAATAAACCTAATTTACCTATTAACTCCTAAACCGCCAACCCCCACAACACAAATAACTCCTCATTTAATGACTAAGCCCCCTAACCTAACATCCCCTAAATAAATCCTTAATTACATAATAAAATACATTACAATTAAAATAAAAAATCCTTACAGTACTTTAAAAAAAAAAAAAAACACAACAACTAAGATTACATTAAATTAATCTAAAATTACACAAAATAAAAAAGGCTAACATTACAGAAAATAATAAATCACATCCAAAATTAAAAAAAATATATAAACCTAATCCCTATGAAATTAAAACAGCCCCTCCAAAAATAAAAACACCCCCTAACCTAATAAACTACCAATAGCCCTTAAAAGGGCCTTTTGTAGGACATTGCCCCAAGTTAAACTGCTCTTTTCCTTAAAAAATAAAATACTAGGTCCCCCCTCTAACAGTAAAACCTCCCCACCCACCAAACCCCCCAAAATAAAAAAAATTAACACTAAACCTAACAGGGCATTCAGCTCTTTATCAATTGCCCAAAAAACCCTAATAAAAAAAAAAAAAAAAAAAAGCTTAACACTAAAGTCCCAAATAGGTACTCACGGTTCCTGAAGTCCGGCGAAGGTGGTCTTCTTCCAAGCGGGTCCATCATCTATCTTCATCCACAGCGAAGGTGCGGAGGGGTTGGCGATCCTCTGTGGTGGTGGTCCTTGGCGGCGGAGGCTCTTCTATATGCAATCGTCCGCTGCTCACTGATTGAATGCAAGGTACCCCATATTTATTGGGGTACCTTGCATTCCTATTGGCTGAAATGAATGAGAGCTACTGAAATCATATAGGCTGATTTGAACAGTCAATAGGATTTAAGTAGCTCTAATCCCATTGGCTGATTTCAACATTTCAGCCAATAGGAATGCAAGGTACCCCAAATTGATAGCGGTACCTTGCATTCAATCTTCAGTCTTATGACGGACATCGGATGAAGAGGAGCCTCCATGCTGCCGAGCAACGCCTCCGCTGCCGAGGATCTAGGCATCAGGAACACAGCTCCGCTCCACGCCACCTTCATTCCTGCTGCACTTCAGGAACAGTGAGTACCTAATTTGGGGCTTAGGTTAAGGCTTTTTTTATTTTAGATTAGGGTTTTTATTTTGGGGGGGGGGTAATTTTTATAGGGGTATTAGTTTAGGTTTAATTTTTTTATTTTGGATAGCTTTGTTTATCTTTTTCTGTCATTTTAGTTAAAACGTAAATTTAGCTTGGGGGTTTGTATTTTTTCAACATAGACTGTATAAATATGTACATATATGTATATAGGGTCATGAGTGCCACAACTGAATGTCCAACAATTAAAGCATGTGATGTTTGCGCTGCAATGTCTCTTACTTAGAAGCTCTTAATTTAACACTGTTGATAAGATTAGCATGGGACACCCACTGAAAGGGGCTGATAGCAGAACCCCCCCCCATAAGGAAAAAAAAACACAAAAAACAAAAACATACAAACAGAAGCAAATCTGATGTCTGTATACATCAGTATACATCTAAAATGTTGGGGCTTGGTTAAGAGTCTGAAAATCAGCACAGTGTTATTTTAAAATAAGCAAAACTTTACATTTTTACAAAAAAACACCCTGATGGGCTTTATAAATGGATCATCTACAAAGCATTTATGCAAAGAAAAATCTAGTGCACAATGCCCCTTTAAATAAAATCAAACCTAATGCACAATAAACACAGGATATGAAATGTTACTGACAGTTATTCCAGAGCACATGCATTACCCTGCAGAAAATAAACAAGCCTTACACTCTAATATTAATCATCAGGGTCCATGTCCTAATTATTTACAAAAAAGGTTCAAATAACTGAAGTTCACTGGATACCCATGCAATAATGTTTTTTCAACATCTAAACAGAAGAGCTCTGCCCTGCATCACAGGGCTTGAATTACAGCACATCAGAAGAATACAGTCATAGAGTACAATATTGCCATAAAAAACATCAAACACCTCATTTTTTGTGAAAAATTGTGCACTGTCGCACACTTCCGAATTCTAGGAGGCCAAAAGGCAAATTGTGTAACATGCAAATAACTGTAAATGAAATAGCTGGTATGGGCACTAGAAATCATTTTTAAAAACATAGGTTACAGATTTTGCTTTTTGGCCTCTCTAGGAAACATGGGACAAAACACACATTTTTACAGAAAATTAAGGTGTTTAATGTTCCTTTGTACCCTCAGTTGCAGGAGCATAGCTCCAGACCAGCCCTAATGTGGGGGTCGCAGGAGGCCATATCGCATATAACAGGGTCTTAGTGACTGTCATTTGACTTCACTTTCTGTGACTAGTGGCTGCAGTGCAGAGCAAGCGCGCTAACTAAATTGGGAGGCAGACAAACAGTTTGCGCGGGAGGAAGTGGTTTCCTTTTTACCGCGTATGTACACACTTTGTCAGTGCGACTGACTATGCTGAGAGAGTGGTGTTGCTGGCAGCTGCCGTCATAGGCTTAGAAACTGCCTGGTCCCGGTCCGGAAAGCATCAACCTCTTAAGTGCTGTTGTGCACCTGCACCTTAAGATCTGCGCATCAAAGGCAAACTTCAGTATCCCCGAACTCTGAAGTCCAGCTCCCCGCCAAAGATAAGTTCCTTTTCCTTCCACCCTCTGTCTCATAGGCTGGCTTCCCCCAGAGTGGTCATTCACATGGTTTTCCTCTCTCCTGTTGGCAAATGGCACACTACATGCGTTATTTACAGCCTGTCTTCACAGGAGAAGAGAGGTAACAGAGGTGAGGACTTGTCAGTGTGAGTGCAGTGAATTGTTGTTGCTAAATTTACGCTGTCTGCCTATCTTGCTTCTGTCCCTGGCCAGATAAGACTCAGTCGATAAGACTAACAATCTTTACAGGGTAAAGCAGCCGTCTCCAAAAGTTTTAAAAGGAAGCAAAAACAGTTCATTTTCCCCTTTTATGTTTGAAGGATAATACCCTTATGGTGTTACCAGTTTATGGTTTTTGCCTTGGAACATATAAAAATTAAAAACATCCGCAAATATGTGATTTATTTTAAACACTTGACCACCTTAAGTCATTGCTGGTTACCTCTGCATATTTAAACTGCTGCTGTGTAAAACACTTACAAAATTATTTAAATCCTTGATTACCAGATGTTACTGTGATTTAAACCTTGACTGCATCACTTACCACTATGGGTCCTAGTGCAAAATCCTCTGTAAATGGTATTCTACCATTGTCAACATGAAGATGAAAAGGATCAGAAAGGAGGAGAGTATTAAAGGACCAATGAAGACAGTAGAATTGCATAATTAAAAAGTGTGTAATAAACAGACAATGTAATAACACTTACTCTGAATTTTACAAAAGCCGTAGATTTTTTTCTGGCAAATTATTTTTTTCTCCCATTTGCCAGCCCCCTGTATCATGTGACATCAACCAATCAAAGACTCGTATACATAAACTCTGTGAGCTTGTGTACATGATCAGTAGGAAATGGTGTCTCAAAACAATGTGCATACAAAAAGATTGTGCAACACTTGATTGTTAAAATTGTGTGCTCTTTCGGTACAATGAAAGTTTAAATTTGACTTGAGTGTCCCTTTAAAGTGATGGTAATCTCTCCCCTTTTTAAAAACAGATCCGGAATGTTATTTTAGATGGAGTTTAATTCATCCGTTGTAATTAAATTGAACTTTATATCTATATTTAAAATTAAGTTATAGCACAAATACCCCGTGCTCCACCGCTCACTTCAAAAGTCAATTTTTCTGTGAGATAACAGTTTGACCTTTTCTTCAATCAGCGCTTTACCTACAGCAAAAATGCCATATGGGGAGAGCACTGATTGGAAAAGAATTATGACCGTTAGTTCATCGAAAAATTTACTTTTGAAGCGGGCAGCGGATCGCAGAGTATTTGAATTTTATATCTATATTAAAAACCAAGTTATAGCGCAACTTCATTACAACTGATGAACTAAACATTCCAGTTCCTGTTTATAATGGGGAGAGTTTGCCATCACTTTAAGCCTTACTGCTGGGTGAAGCAACATAGCAAAATGGCACTCCGTATTTGCCAAGATCTGAAGTAGGTATTACATATTTACAGCAATTTTACAATGACAGAACACACACCCCAAACAAAAAATACAATCAGAAAATTAGTTACCACTGTGTAAGTTCAAAAAAACATTGGCTCTATAGAAAAACCTTTGAATTTGTACACAAAAATATTGTATGACAGAGATTTGTTTGTTTTTAACGATTTCAAAACTATTCGACTCAACCAACACCAGCTGACTAAGTTAGAAAAAACAAACAAAAAAAACACATTAGTATTTGAAAATAATAATAGTGAAATGAAGTTAAAGGGACACTGAATCAAAATTAAAAACTTTAATTATTCAGATAGAGCATGCCATTTTTAAACAACTTTCCAATTTACTTCCATTAACTAAATGTGCACAATCTTTTTATATTTAAACTTTTTGAGTCAAAAGCTCCTACTGAGCATGTGCAAGGATAAGCGTGTATGCATTTGTGAATGGCTGATGGCTGTCACATGGTACGTGTATGCATTTGTGATTGGCTGATGTCTGTCACATGGTACAGGGGGAGTGGAAAAATACATAACTTTTAAAATTGTCAGAAAAAAAAAATCTACTACTCATTTGAAGTTCAGACTAAGTGCTATTGCATTGTCTTGTTATCTTGCATTTGTTGATTATGCAAATCTACTGGTCCTTTAAGCTAAAAAAAAAAAAAATAATAATCAAAAGCTTTATAAAACACAGGCATATTGGATGCTTTCACAAGTATTTTTAGAGACTTTCATGGAAACAAAAAAATAAGTGGCCAAAGTGAAACTAAACTAGGATACACAATTAATCTGCCTAATGTTTAAATGCAATTAACAAATTTCATATAATTTTTATAAAACATGTTTAAATTTACATATACTAAATAATATTAAAAGGGATACAAAACCCAATTTTTTTCTTTAATGGTTCAGATAGAGCATGCAACTTTAAAATGTACTCCTATTATCATTTTTTTTTATTCTCTTGCTATCTTTATTTGAAAAAGCAGAAATGTAAGATTATGAGCTGGGCCATTTTTGGTTCAGACCTGGGTTGCACTTGCCGATTGGTGGCTACACTTAGCCACCAATTAGCAAGCGAAACCCAGGTGCTGAATCAAAGATGGACCGGCTCCCAAGCATTGCATTCCTGCTTTTCAAATAAAGATAGCAAGAGCACGAAGAAAAAAAATTATAAAGTTGTTTAAAATTGCATGCTCTATCCGAATCATAAAAGAAAAAAAAAAAGTGTTTAGTGTCCCTTTAACATCTATATGATATTTAAATTTGTGTTTAAATTTTATAGTTTAAAAAAGTGACTTTTTATCTTAACTTTATTTAAATTAAAAAAAAAAAACATTATTTAATCAACATGTTAACTAAGCATGCACACAAATGTAACCGTGTAAAATATATCTTCAAAAAATGTCTCCAGTAAAATGTGTTTGATAAAAAATAAATAAAAAAAAGTCCAAATTGTAGCATATAAAAAAAACAAAACACACACACAAAAAAACAAAACACACAAAAAAACAAAACAAAACAAAACAAAAACTTTTTGACGAACAGCCAAAAACATAATTTCATGGGGAATGTCATTACAGGCAGAAAACACTTATCCAAACTGCTTGGGACCAGAAAAGGACTGGATTTGGAACAGTTTGGATTTTGGAATATTTGCTTCTTCAAAAATAGGAGTTTGGAGAGGGGATGGAACTAAGTGTAAAAAGCAATAACTTATGCCTTTTTAGGTAATATTTACATGTCATAATACAGCTTATACATGTAACTAAAGGTAGTTTTATATCATTTTTAAAACTTTTGTATACATAGTACCCTCAGAAAGGCAACTGTAATCTGAAAAGGTAATAGTTGTTTTAATTAAATATAGACTACTAGTCCAATAGCCAAAATCCCCATCGACTTGGATCCCCTCTCCCTCCCCTTACCTGCCGTTCTCAACTTTTTTTTTTTCTGTAGTGCAGCGGACCCACCCGCTCCCGCCCCCGCCCCCTATACATATACATACTATACCTATACCTGCTATACCTATACAAACATACACAAGAAAAAAGGAATGCAAAATCCATCCAACATTGGAATGGAGTTAGCCAGGTTTCCATCACAAACTGACATGCCTGTAAGGGTCTTTCCACAACAAATTCCCCACATACACAGGTGGCACCTGGTTCTTGCTACTTCACATTATTTATCAATTTTATCAGTTGTTCGGCTCCTCATATACATAGACCATACATCCACATAACATTTGTGAGAACTGCAGATGGCAATGGTAATATAAACCAATAGCTGCTCTCAGTTTCCGTATGTAAGCTGGAATTAATTTCTCATTCACAAACAGTTTAAAAAGAATCATGTCATTGTAATCACAATTTTTTTTTTTTTAAATGTGCTTCTGTTCCAAACTGCTATTAATATGAGAAGAAAATCCCCATCAACTTGGATCCCCTCTCCCTCCCTTACCTGCCGCTCTCAGCTTTTTTTTTCCTTTCTGTAGTGCAGCGGACCCACCTGCTCCCGCCCCTTATACATATACCTACACCTACTATAGCTACACCTACTATAGCTACACCTACTATAGCTACACCTACTATAGCTACACCTACTATAGCTACACCTACTATAGCTACACATACTATAGCTACACCTACTATAGCTACACATACTATAAATATCCAAACATACACAAGAAAAAAGGAATGCAAAATCCATCCAACATTGGAATGGAGTTAGCCAGGTTTCCATCACAAACTGACATGCCTGTAAGGGTCTTTCCACAACAAATTCCCCACATACACAGGTGCACCTGGTCCTTGCTACTTCACATTATTTATCAATTTTATCAGTTGTTCGGCTCCCCATATACATAGACCATACATCCACATAACATTTGTCAGAACTGCAGATGGCAATGATAATATAAACCAATAGCTGCTCTCAGTTTCAGTAAGTTAGAATTCATTTCTCATTCACAGTTTAAGAAGAATCATGTCATTGTAATGCCAATTTATTTGAATTTTTTAAATGTGCTTCTGTTCCAAACGGCTATTAATATGAGAAGGCAGAAACACAAATATAACAATAAGGCACAATGAAACACAATGTCTTTTGCCACTGCATTTTTAATTAGGAAGAGGGGTAGCTGCCAGCGTGGCAAGAAAACAAACCTATCTGTGTTGCTACAGATACATGGAATGAGAGGTGATTAATCCATTCAAACATGTCATGTACGTTTGCTTCATGCTATCAGTATGGAAATACAGAATGCAAAACCATGTGCCCTTAAGCGGCAATTCATAAAAGACAGAAGAGCAGCTGGTGTACAAGAGAATGAGGATTCAGTTTCCAAATACTTGCTTCAATTGTGTTCTTAAAGGGATACTAAACCCATTTTGTTTTCTTTAATTATTCAGATAGAAAGATTCCTACAATTGCATGCTCTAATTTACTCATATTTTTATTTGTTCTCTTACTTTATCTGAAAAAGCAGAAATGTAAGGTTACAAGCGGAGCCATTTTTGGTTCAGCACCTGAAGCGCTACCCATGTGCTGAACCAAAAATGGGCCGGCTCTTAAAGGGACATAATACTCATGCTAAATCACTTGAAACTGATGCAGCATAACTGTAAAAAGCTGATAAGAAAATATCATCTGAGCATCTCCAAGGCAGAACAGAGTGATCTGAGATGTCATCGCAGAAAATGCAGCATGTCTGCGGAAAGAACAGGAACTGTTAGCAATTTTAACTTCTCAGTGCTGCTCCACATTAGGTTGTTCTTTTTAAACAGAGCTGTTCTCTGGCTGCATTGTATAAGTTTTCCTTAACACAGTGCATCCAGAGCAAAGTGCTGTTTGAAGACGACAGTCAAATATGCAGTAGTGCTACAAAGCAGCAGTGCATAGATTGTTGTCTGGCTCTGAGATTTTTGCAAGCTCGTTCCCTAGCTTTTCACAGTCTGCAAAGCTGTTTTCCTCTGAATGTAAGATGTTCGTATGAGCAATGCACCTTTTTTATTACTACATTTCTATTTTAGACTAAGAGAAAAGAAAACAAATTAATTCAAGAGACACTTTACAATTACTTTTTTTTGTCGGCAGCTAATTTGCAATGCAATTTTCAACTACTGCACTAGATTATACAACTTTAAATATTGCTTTATTCTCCAGTTAACCAACACATTGCAATTGATCTGGTTCTTTAGTGTAACTGACAAATTTACAATTTTATTTTATTTAAAAATGACCTGCAGAAAAATTTTCACTAAAAAAAAAATCTCATCGCAGAAAGTAAAAAAAAATTCTGTCTCCGGGCTGAGCATCTCTATGTAAAAAAGTAAGATATTTTACCTAACAATTTCCTCAGCTCAGCAGAGAAGGTTCTGTGTAAAAAAATTATACTTCAGCTGCAGGTAAAAAAATAAAAACATGAAGAAATGAACAGTGCTGAGGTCATGAACTATTTTACTGTGATCTCATGAGATTTCATATTAAACTTCCATAAATTGAATAGGGAAATAAGATGAGTGTGCACGTAAGCTCACTCCCTTAGCTGTTCCGGGACAGACATACTGATCTGCCGCATCGAAGTCCTTTACAATGGGATGTGGCTACTGAGGATCTTTTGAGGTAAAATATATTTCTTTTTTACATAGAGATGTTCAGGTGATATTTTCTAGTCAGCTTTTTACAGCTATACTGCATCACTTTCAAGTGTTTCAACATTTGGGTATCATGGCCCTTTAAGCTTAGATTCCTGCTTTTTTAAATAAAGCAAGAGAACAAAGAAAATTAGAAAACGTTTGCTTAAAATTGCTTGCTATATCTGAATCATTAAAGAAAAAAAATTGGGTTTAGCATTCCTTTAAAGGGACAGTCTGTGTGAAAATGTTCATTGCTTAATAAAATAGATAATCCTTTATTACCTATTCCCCAGTTTTGCATAACTAACACTTTTTACCTCTGTGATTACCTTGTATCTAAGCCTCTGCAGACTGTCCCCTTATCTCAGTGCTTTTGACAGACATGCATTTTAGCCAATCAATGCTGACTCCTAAATGACTCCACTGGAGTAAGCATAATGTGATATTTATCTATATGCCAACTAGAACTGTCTAACTGAAAAACTGTCAAAATGCACTGAGATAAAAGACGTTTAACAGTTTAGAAATCAGTTTGAGCATACTTAGGTTTAGCATTCCCTATCTGAATCATGAAAGTTTAATTTTGACTAAGAGATCCTGGAAGTCGAGTGCACTAAGCCTCCTGTTAACGCAGCCGGGGCTCTTGCAAAAAAGAGGATGAGGTTAGCACGCTCTCCAGAGCAAATGCACAATTCTCCCTAAAATCTTAGAAATAAAAACATTATCGTTATTGATGGGAAGATGTATTAATCATTCAGTCAGATTACTCTACAAAAATTAGGACTTAGCATTTCTTGATCCACTCAATATGAAAAATATTGATCCTCTCTAATATGACATTTGAAGTCCCTGTGGGGTGCAGCTAAAATTCTTAAAGAACCAGTAAATACATAAAGGCACAATAATCAAATGCATAATAAAGAGACACTGCAATAACACTATAAAATCTCAAATGTTACTCTGACAAATTTCAAAATTTCCTTAAAATGTCCCAGCCTCCTGTTTCATGTGACAACCATCAGCAAATCCCACTCATATGTCTACACTGGAAACTCTTGCACATGCTCAGAAGGACCTGGTACCTCAAAAAGTGTGAGCATAAAAGCAAGATTGTATGTTTTTTCTGAATCATGTACGTTTAGTTTTGAGTTTCATGCCATTCCAATCTTTTATATTGGCACAGAAGATTAACCTTTGTTTAAAAGAAAAAAACAAAGAAAGAATGTTTCTCATGAAGAGAGCGAGCAAGATTATTTAAATTGATCTTTCATAAGTTAGAGCACACAATTTTAAGCAACTTTCTACTTTACTTCTATTATCAATTTTTCTTCTCTCTCATGTTATCTTTACTTGAAAAAGCAGGAATGTAAGCTTAAAGGGCCACTGTAAGTAAATATTTTCTATGCCTGTTACTAACTACCCCAAATACGCTTTTTATCAATAGCATTTCATTAACATATCTCTACCGTATATCAGAAATCTTGTCTGCAAATTTAATTGTTTTCCAAACCCACTCCGTGGGTATCCTTTGCTCTGTACCAATCCGTTTACAATACCTAGGTTTCAAAATGGCGCTTTAAACACAAAGTTATTGGTTTAAGTATTTTGAACATGCAGTGCTGAAAATAGTGGGCAGGATAACGTGACATCATCGGCAAATAAAAGATATAACTTTTAGAACGTTATGAAACTTCGTTTTGGAGAAAATATAGGTCAGTAGGTTTTAATTAATGTTTATTAACTTTAATATGTTAGTTGTTTAGCTTAAAAATTATAACAGAAAGTAATCCTTTAAGAGCCGGACCATTTTTGGTTCAGCCCCTAGGTAGCGCTTGCTTATTAGTGGCTAAATGTAGCAAACCAATCAGCAAGCTCTACCCAGGTGCTGAACCAAAAATGGTCCGGCTTCTAACTTTACATTCCTGCTTTTTCAAATAAAGATAGCAAGAGAACAAAGAAAAATTGATAATAGGAGTAAATTAGAAAGTTGCTTAAAATTGTATGTTCTATCTGAATCATGGAAAAAATGTGGGTTTAGTTTTCCTTTAACATGATTATTTTAGTTCTTAAAATAATTTTGACAATTTATAAGATAGAAAGAACATCTCTTATTGTAAAAAGAGATGTAGCGCACAAAGTTTTAGCCAACATTATAAAGTAAAACTTGCTATTTTTTACAAACTGGTTGTAGTGACTTAGAACTACAAAATAAACCAATGCACAATATGCATTACTTATCAGCATCAGTATATTCCTCCCATGTCAGTTTCAGAGAGTCATAATCTTGTAGTTGACCATGCAGCATTTTTCCAATTAAACGGAAGTGTGCACTTGAGATATCCAATTTGCTACAGAGGGGATTCTGCCCCCCCCCGGACAGTAATTTGGGGGTGATAGTGTATTCATGAAACAGGGAGATAAAGGGATAATGCTTGATGTGTTTCTTTAATATCATTAAAGAGACATGAAAGTCAAAATTAAACTTCCGTGGGTCAGATAAAGCAAACCATTTCAAGAGACTTAGATTACTTCTAGTATCATTTACTTTGTACTCTTTGTATCTTTTTTTGAAAAGCAACACAGATATGCCTATTACCACTGTCTCACAGGATGAGTTCTGCTAGCTCCCAGTAGTGCATTACTGCACAGGAGATTACTTTAATTATGTGTTTAACCCTTTGCTAAGGACCAATACAGCTAGAAGCATGCAACAGTGCAAAAATAAAATGCTCTTAACATGCAGTATCTTCTTTGTACACATAAGTGTCTCTTTAAAAAGGGACTTGAACCCCAATTTTTTTCTATCATGATTTATAAAGAGCATGCAATTTTAAACAACTTTCCAATTTACTTCTGTTATCTAATTTGCTTCATTCTCTTGATTTCCTTTGTTGAAAAGCATATCTAAATAGGATCAGTAGATTCTGATAGGTGGCTGCATATAGATGCCCTGTGGCTCTCCTATATGGATTGTTATTTCTTCAAAAAGAATATCTAAAGTATGAAGCAAAATAAATAGAAGCAAATTGGAATATTTAAAAATAGTATTCTCTATCTGAATACTGAAAGAAAAATATTGGGTTTCATGTGCCTTTAAGCTAGAAAGGTTTGATGTGGGGGCACTCTCTCCATTTATGTGCCAATGTGTGTAACTCAGCACAGTTATAACAAAGTGACATTAGAGGTGATGGATGGTAGTTAGACAAATTTATAGCAGCATTTTTGATGGTTGTATCAAAAAGGTACAATGCTAGATTAAATTACCATAGAAAAAAAAACCTCAGCTCAATGTTTACACTGAATACAGAGAAGATCATTAAAGTGACAGTAAATCCTAGCGTTTGTGAAATGCTAGGATTTACCAGTGGAACAAATAAAGGGGACTTTCAGTCATGAAGTATAAAATACTTCATGCTGAAAAGTTCCTTTTTTTTTGTTTGTTTGAAGCACTCGCTGCACTGAATGACTCAGGAAGCCCACCGCAGAAAGCTATTTTACTGTGGTGATCTTACCCAATAGCGTGCTAGCTATCCAGCATGGCGCCAGCTGGCCCGCATGGCTATTGGCTAAGAGGTGGAAATGTAATCTCACAGAAAAATAGCTTTCTTCAGTGGGCTGTCTGAGGAGCTCAGTGCTGCGAACACTTCAAACAAATAAAGGAACTTTCAGCATGAAGTATTTTATATTTCATGACTTAAAGTCCCCTTTATTTGTTCCACTGGTAAATCCTAGCGTTTCACAAACACTAGGATTTAACATCACTTTAATAAACACTTTCCTTCACAATTCAGATTTTAAACAACTTTCCAACTTACTTCTATCATCTAAGTTGCTTTGATGTTGAGAATCATACCTAGATAGACTCAGGAACAGCAATTAAATTACTGGGAGCTAGCTGCTGATAGGCAGCCACACTCATGTCTCTTGTCATTGGCTCACATCATGTGTTTAGCTATGTCCCACTAGTGTATTGCTGCTCCTTGAACACAGAATACCAAGAGATAATAGAAGTAAATGTCAAAGTTGTATAAAATTAACTGCTCTCTGAATCATGAAATCAAATTTGGAGGTTTTATGTCCCTTTAAACAAAATGATGTGGGAGTATTTCATTGGTCATTCACACCCTTATATAAAGGCTTAATTAAAAGGGACAATCTACTCCAGAATTGTTATTGTTTAAAAAGATAGATAACCCCTTTATTACCCATTCCCCAGTTTTGCATAACCAACACAGTTATATTAATACACTTTTTACCTCTGTGATTACCTCGTATCTAAGCCCCTGCAGACTGTTCATTATTTCAGTTATTTTGACAGATTTGCATTTTAGCCAATCAGTACCCTCTCATGAGTAACTCCACGTGTGTAAGCACAATGTTATCTATATAGCACACACATTACCTAACACCCTTCTGTGAAAAACTGTCAAATGCATTCAGACAAGAGGCCACCTTCGAGAGCTTGGAAATTAGCATATGAGCCTACCTAGGTTTAGCTATCAACTAAGAATACCAAGAGAGAAAAAAAAGCAAATGTAATGATAAAAGTAAATTAGAAAGTTGTATAAAAATTGCATGCCCTATCTGAAAGATGAAAGTTTAATTTTGACTAGTCCATCCCTAAAAGTCAAACTGAAGAAACATCCCGATCAAAATTTAAATGCACCTAAATTAATTGCATCTTTGAATAGAAACATATTTCCAATATACATTTTGGCAAAAATGCTTTTAGTAAAAGCTATCACTTTTTAAGTGTTAATATTTTCTCTACACGTGCATGTCAAGCATAGCTAAATATTCTCTGTGCACTAGCATTTTAAATACTGCAGCTGCTCAAGAGTGCCAGTGGGGCTTGTATCGTGTCAGCAATGAACTAATTGAGTCATAAACAGATGGTACAAGCGCCTACAGTTATCTGAGCAAATGCGGTTTAAAATGTTGGTGCAGGGTGCATATTTAAATACACTCTTGAAACAGCTATAGCTTTTATTAGAAGCATTGTTGCTAATGCATGTATATATACTGCAAAAATGTTTCTATTCAAAACTGAAATGCAACCGTGTGAAGTTAAATTTAATGGGACATTCCAGCCAAAATTGGAATGGATTGGACAGCAGCATGAAATTAAAAAAAAATCCAATTTACTTCTAGTATCAATTTTGTTTAGTAGTATTGGTGTCTTGATAAGGAGTAATAATGTGTGAGGTCAGGAGTATACAAGTGTATTTGGCCATCTGGCAGCAGTTGCAACAAGGTTACACATAGTTGCAAACACTGCTGCCATAGAATGCCAACACACGTTCACCACTCCCAAACACCTATCAGTCTAGCTAGGTTACTAGGATACAAAGAGAATACAGCAAATTTGAAAGTTGGTTAAAATTGAATGCACTGTGAATCGTGAACACTTCAAAAGGGATATTCCAGTCAAACTTTAAATGCACATAGATTAATTACATCTTTGAATAGAAACACATTTGCAATATAAATATACTGGCAAAAATGCTTCTAGTAAAAGTTATCACTGTTTTAGTGTTTGCATTTTTCTCTGCATGTAACGCATAACAAGATATTCTCAGTGCACCAGCATTTTAAATGCTGCAGCTGCTCAGAGCCTCAGTGGGCCTTGTATTATATCAGCAATTAACAAATTGAGTCATTGACAGATAGTACAAGCACCATAGGCTCTGTTAACAAGTGTTGTGTTTAAAATGCTGGTGCACGATGCATACTTAAATACATGTTTGAAACAGCTATAGCTTTTATAAGAAGCATTTTTGCTAATACATATATATTACAAAAATGCTTCTATTCAAAACTGAAATGCTTCCAATGTAGATTCCAATTTTGGCTGGAATTTCCCTTTAATTTTGCCTTTAAGCATGGTATTGCAAATAATATGCATATAAAATGTATTTAAAAAAGGTACATTCAAGTAAAAAAAAATTGAGTGAGAGTATGCAATTTTAAACAACTTTATAATTTACTTCCATTAACAAAATGTGCAGTCTTTTTATATTTACACTTTGAGTCACCAGCTCCTACTGAGCATGTGCAAGTATTCATACATCCAAAGCACTCCAGCCAACAGAAGAAATATTTGTTTAAAAGACCTTTATTCTCATTAGTTGGGTCCAAAGGTTTACAGGAATAACGTGTCTAACACAGTGTTTTTCAACCAGTGTGCCACGGCAGACTGACAACAGTGCGGGGGTGTTTGAGAATGAATGTCAATATGTCATGTATAGTTTGTAGGAGGCATGGCAGCACAGTACTGTGTGTGTGTATATATATATATATATATATATATATATATATATATCCTGTATTAGGCTGTGTGATTTTGTAAAATTTTGGGATGATGGTGTGCCACAGGATTTTTTTAATGTAAAAAAAGTGTGCCACGGCAAAAAAAAAAGGTTGCAAATCACTGGTCTAACCTACAATAGGCTCTTAATCATGTACGATTTCTTCCGGTGGCTGGAGTGCTTTGGATGTATGACTATTTGGATTGACAAGATTTGGCAAATCTTACTCTGTACCCCACAAACAGGTGTGCTGTTATCCTTCCTCCTTGATTCCATGTGCAAGTATTCACAGAATATACATTTGTGATTGGTTGATGGCTGCCACATGAAAAAGGGGAAATGGAAATAGAGATAACTTAGAAATTTGTCAGAAAAAAAAAATAATCTAAAAAGGAGTTGAAGTTCAGACTAAGTGAAATTGCATTGTCTTTTTAACATGCAAATAGCATTTTGCTAGCAAAATTTGCAGGGTTTTCTCATTTGTGAATAGTCCAGGGATTTACCCACAGCAAAAAAAAAAATAAAAAAAATAAAAAAAATAAAAAAAAATGGTTGCACTGATCTAAAATATATTTTGGAAGCTTGTTAACAAAACATTTCCCTGCATCATCCCAGTATTTTTTTTTATTTGTTGTAAACAGAACATTCTTAAAAATGTATTAAAGAGTTTTGTTTTTTTATTAAACTGATGTTTATTTAATACCAAAAATGCAGTGGCATTTCTTATTAGCCCATGAGCAGTCAGTCCTTAAAGGGACAGTCTACACCAGAATTTTTATTGTTTTAAAAGATAGATAATCCCTTTATTACCCATTCCCCAATTTTGCATAACCAACCTAGTTATATTAATATACTTTTAACCTCTGTGATTATCTTGTATCTAAGCCTCTGCAAACTGCCCCCTTATTTCAGTTCTTTTGACAGACTTGCAGTTTAGCCAATCAGTGCCTGCTCCTAGATAACTTCACGTGCACGAGCACAGTGTTATCTATATGAAATATGTGAACTAACACCCTCTAGTGGTGAAAAACTGTTAAAACGCATTCTGAAAAGAGGTGGCCTTCAGGTCTAAGAAATTAGCATATGAACCTCCTAGTTTAAGCTTTCAACTAAGAATACCAAGAGAACAAAGCTAAATTGATGATAAAAGTAAATTGGAAAATTGTTTAAAATTACATGCCCTATCTGAATCATGAAAGTTTATTTTGGCCTAGACTGTCCCTTTAAGGCCCAGATGTGCAAGACATTTTATAAGCAAATGCCGAAGACGGCTGCTGGTAGCGGCATTCAGCTCTTTACAGAGACAAATTTATTTGTGTGAAAGTGCAACATACAAAAGATCTGAGTAAATCTAGATATTTGTGTGTTGCATTTTCACATAAATAAATTTGGATACGAAGAGACGCGAATGCTACTAACTGCAGCCATATTTATAATTTTGTTTATAAAACGAATTGCCGAATGCACATGCCTAGCTGAAACATCAGAAAAATGTAGATTACTGCACAGCAACTACTGAAATATTAGACTCTCTGTTCAAGAAAGGCAAAAGTTAGAAATTATTATTAATGAACATTTTAAAATACCCTTTCTAGCTGTACCAACAAGGACAAAATGGGACATGAAACCAAAATAAAGCTTTAAATTTTACAGATAGGAATCACATACCCTATTAGTCTTCTTCCAAACAGCCAAATTAGTTTTTATTAGAGACAAAACACAGTTTAATGTGTTGAATAAATCAATTATTTTTATTATTTTTTTTACAATAAAAAAATGAATGTGCATAGAGGCAGAAGAAATAAGCTTTGATCATTAACGAATCCAAAATAAATCTAATAGAACATTTTTAATTAAAAAATAGCTTATCAATATCTAGTTAAACACATAATGAAAAGAAAGTCGCCTAGTCAAGCCCGAAAGATGTGCGATCACAACTATATACAGAGTGTTGAATAGGTTTAAAACCGTCTGTACATTCTTAAATTTAAAGTCCCACAGAGCCACAAAGCCAAAAGAGGTACCGCCTCCTGCTACCTGCTTCTTGGCCAGCCACTTACAAACACTGGTAGAGAGCAGTGTCCTCATCCTAAGTGATACGCACAGGCCAGAGTCACCAGGAAGCAATAGCGGAGTCAGGGACATATAGAAGCTGAGCTGCAGCCGTCAGGTGACTGCTAGATGCTTCTCTCTTTGAGGATTCATCCAGGAGACAAAGGGGCTGGCCTGAGACTCTTACTTGTATATTAGGATACAAACACTAGAAAATAAGTGAAAACATGACTAGTGGAAGAACAGTGCAATGCTGGAAGTTCAGATGGATTCTCAAGTATATAATTAGTTTGGCAGTTGATAAGGAGAGCTATAAATCTGTTACCTGGCTGAAAGTATAAGTAATGTGTGATGGTAGCAAAATGTAATTACGTAATAAAACTACCATTACCCAGTAATACTTTAGTTAATGCAATTCTGCACAGCTCAATCATACACTGTATATCTAGCATCACAGTCTATTTGTGTCACAACTTGACTAGCCATATTTTTAAAATTATGTAAGAGGCTTTCTGAAATAATGCTGAATTTAAGACAAAACTGTATATGGTACTATTAATATGATTATTAGTAGTAATAATAATAAAATAAAACACACTAATTAAAGTTGTATTAAATAACCAGTACAAAATATTTTCTTAATAATGGTTTATTTTAAATAAAAGCACATATAAAATATTATGGATAAAAAAAGGCCTAAAGCAAAATTGTGAGTGTCTACAGCAACACAAAAACTATATATATATATATATATATATATATATATATATATATATATATATATATATATATATATATATATATATATATATATATATATATATATATATATATATATATATATATATATATATATATATATATATATATATTAATATTAGTCTCCAGGGTTTTCAACTAACCTCTGCACTATAATATAATAATAATAATAATAAACTTAAAAGAAAAATACAGACCAAATAAAATAACACAATCCAAAATTGCATATTAAACTAAATAAATGTTGGGGGGAAAAAATAATAAGTATCTAATAATATACAAATGAAATTATTTCTGCAATGCCCCATTGATGCGGTACAATTTGTATTTACTAAACAAAACCAAGGATATGCAAAGAATGAGAAAAATATTTCTAAATGTTTTGATTAACATTCCACTCTATTGTATATTTAAATGAATGCTAAAGCAGAAATGCATTATATAAATACCAACCTGTTTAAAAGGAACACATTTGGGTAGGGCCATAAAGCTATTTACTGAGCATACCTTTGCCCTTTGTTCAAACATTCATTCCAGTCAGCTGTAGAAGTGTTTTTTTTTTTTTTAAACTGACAGTGTCAGGACAAAAACCTGAGATTCTAGAGAGAAAGAAAAATAAAATCCCTGTTGAAGCTTAAAGGGACAGTATACACCAATTTTCATATAACTGCATATAATAGACACTACTATAAAAAATATGTGATCTAGAAATCCAGTATAAAACGGTTTAAAAACTTACTTACAAGCTCCCAGTTTAGCACTTTTGAATAGGTTGACTGGAACACCCAGTTAAAGTAGACCCTCCCCTGCATATGAAAATACCATTTACACTAACAGGAGCATGCTGGAGTAGGTATAAATCAGTATGCTTCTAAAACTCTTGGGGCTTGGTTAGGAGTCTGAAAATCAGCACAATGTTATTTAAAAATAAGCAAAGCTATACATAAAAAAAAAAAATAGAAAAAAAAATTGAATATAAATGGATTATCTACAAAACATTTAAGCAGAAAAATCTAAATCTATAATGTCCCTTTAAATAATATTAGATGAAGGGGGTTAATCAATATAATTCTAAATTATATTCCACACAAAAGAAACATTGTATATACTGAAGACATACAAAAGAGCTATTGAAATTGAGACATATGTATGACATCTACGCAATTGCATGTCCTTGACACACCTTAGGCAGGTGACATAGTTGATATACAATACACTAAAGGAAATTATGTTCAAGATACAGAACAGATGACATTTAGTTTCTATTCATATGGTATTAACCTATTTATAGTCACAAATCCCATTCTTTACATGTAAAATAGACTTGTAAAATATTTTACATGTAAAATACACACATATATATAGAAGTATTTAAAAGGGACATAAAACAGGTTGAGATCGAGAGAGAAAAAAAAAAAAAGGAGATACAGATAAACAGGAGGGCACTCACGGGTCTTTCCAATGGTACAAATTGCCTTTATTCTTATAAATTAAATCATTTACAAGTCTACGTTTTGGCTGATACAGACAGCCTTTATCAAGACAATATACAATTTAAACATACAATATATTATTCCTAGGTGCTACAGACACTGTACACGTAGAATTCTTAAAGGGACATGAAACCCCATTTTTTTTTCTTCCCGATTCAGATAGAGAATACAATTTTAAACAACTTTCTAATGTACTTCTATTATCTAATTTGTTTCATTCTCTTCTTCCTATTATATGTTGAAAGAACAGCAATGCACTAATGGTTTCTAACTGAATTCATAGGTGAGCCAATCACAGATAGAGATATATACAGCCACCAATCAACAGCTAGAACCTAGGTTATCTGCTGCTCATGAGCTTGCCTAGATAAATCTTTCAGCAAAGGATAACAAGAGAAGGAAGCAAAATAATTGAAGTAAATTGGAAAATTGTTTAAAATTGTATTCTCTATCTGATTAATGAAAGAAACAAATTTGGGTTTTATGTCCCTTTAAATAACAATTTCATAATCAATGCAAAACAAACCCCACCAAACCACAGTCAAAGGAACCCTTTAAAAACAATATATTGTCTTAATCTTTATTTATAAAATTAAAACGAAAAGTGTGAACTAATCCGTGCCATCTTATCCAACAGAGTTCAATCTATTTACAAATGTATTAAACCTAATGGTGTTAAAGCCGCAATCTCATCAGAACCACAAATAAACCTTTTGACACTAATCGTTATTATCAGATCCCACTGAAGATTGTTACAGATATGGGGATAACCTACAAACACATAACAAGCTGTATCAAATAATGCAACAGTGTTGCAAATTGCACACAAAAATAATGCTATCCAGCTTCGATAATGTGTACAAACTGGTTATAGCAATCCCTATCAGAAAGATCCATAAGAAACATACCAGAATTTAAACATCTCAGAAAATACATTAAACATTGTACTGCCAGTTTAGCAATATGGCTAGTTGAACTGTTCTGAAATAGCCGCTATGAGGCTTACATCATTATGCAACGTGTTCAAAGATAGGCCAACAGACTCAGGTGTGTGTGGCAAAAACTAACCAATGTAGGAACAGGGAGTGACTTTCCAGTTACGGTGCGTTAGCTGATCTATATGTATATTATGCTGCAGGGGTTAAACAATACTATGGTAACTCTAAAGGGACCCATCAAATAAAAGGCTAATCCATGACCAGAAACGCGCATAATGACACTAGTTGTTACACATATAGAATGGGAACCCTGCACATCGGGCAGAAGTCCTTACAGGGAAGGTTTACACCCATATTAAACTACATAAGAGCGGTCCCTAGGGACTAAACGATTTGACAAAATGTATATTATTCAGGTTAGTAGCGTATGACACACGTTAATAATAAAACAAGGATAGACCTAATTGGGTATTAAAAAAGAGGCACGCCGGATACATAGACTTTGCACGATGTGCCCCAAAGGTCTTAATACCCAATTTACTGTAAGTGAACATTTTCCAGTAAAGTGTTCTGATAGCATGGTATACTGAAAAGGTCAAAAGAAACTGCCCAGACATTAAACCGCTATTCTGAAACAGAATGATCTAAAACCTGTAACCTATAATTTAGCAAGTATGCATTCTCGTCATAGTCTGCTTTTGAACAGCTTTATAATGCAGAACTTTACTGACATGGAGAGTTAAAGAGATATGAAACCCAAACATTTTCTGATTCAGATAGAGCATACAATAAAAAAAAAAACAGTTTCCAATTTATTTCTATTATCAAATTTGCTTCATTGCCGTGGTATTCTGTGCTGAAGATAGAACTAGGTGGTGTCTGGGGCACTGCATGACAGGAAATAGGGCTGCCATAAAGCGCTCTTGCAAATGGATAGCATTAAAAACTGCTGCCATTTAGTGCTCCACACAAGTGCATTCTCCTGAGCTTACATCCCCGGCTTTTCAACAAAAAAATATCAAGGGAACAAGGACGTTTTTTTATAAAATAATTAAATTAGAACGTTGTTTAGAATTGCATGCTCTATATGAATCATGAACGAAAAGGTTTGGGTTTCATGTGCCTTTAAGTATGGGAAGGAAAAATAAATGTATGCTGCATATTTAAAAAAAATTGTCAGTATCATTAAAAAATATTTATTCTTGTAGCTCAGCATCAGACTAACGTGATCAATCCCACCATTGTACGGGGCCAATCACAGTATCAACATTTCAAAACTTGATTATTATTTTCTTTTAAGCACAAATATTAAAAAAAGGAAGTTAAATATGAAATCAACAATTATTACAGATGGCCAAAGCTGATTATTCAATATAAAAATCTCTTCAGCATGATGAACAACGGGATGTAAAAATATTAGACTGCTGAAAACATTTAATTTTGTGGTTTAAACTTAGGTATTTTAAAGGGACATTAAACACTTTGAGATGGTAATATAAAATGATAAATTGTATATAATAAAACAACTCTGCACTATACTTTCATTATTTATTTTGTCCTCTTTGCCTGTAATCCCATTCTGAAATTGTGAGATTTTCAGTTCCTGTTAGAAATGGAAGTGCAGAACACTGTTAAATCCAGCACAACCATTGGCTGCACACTCTAGTGACCTATGTATAACTGACCCTAATTGGCCACAGCAGAGAAGGTAACACAAGTTACAACATGGCAGCTCCCAGTGTTTTATAGACACTAAAACTTTACACTTATTTTGTCACTTATTAAACAACTAATGAAACTTTAAAAAATACATCTACATGTTACTCATGGACTAATCTTTTCTTTCAATGCATCATTCTATCTAGCATGTATTTAGTGTTTAATGTCCCTTTAAGGGCAATATTTATGACAAGGCAAATGCCTCCATCAGTTTCAGTCTTTTGAGCCTGCAACTGATATTTATGAAGCAGTGGCTTAAACTGCTGCTTTATAAACTCTCCGCCAAAAATTGGCTGGCTCCTTACCTTAGATGCCTTCTTTTTGAAACAAAGATAGCAAGAGAACAAAGAAAAAATGATAATAGGAGTAAATTGGAAAGTTGCTTAAAATTGCATGCTCTATATGAATCACGAAAGAATTTTTTTTTAGGTCCAGTGTCCCTTTAGGGGTGTTCAAAAACTTGAATTCAATGAACTTCTGTTTCAAACTCTGTATTGTTTGTTAAAGGGACACTTTTCTTTCGTGATTCAGATAGAGCATGCAATTTTAAGCAACTTTTTAATTTACTTCTATTATCAAATGTTCTTCATTCTCTTGGTATCTTTATTTGAAAAGCAAGAAAGTTTAGATGCCGGCCCATTTTTGGTGAACAACCTGGGTTGTTTTTGCCGATTGGTGGATAAATTGACCCACCAATAAACAAGTGCTGTCCATGGTTCTCAACCAAAAATTGGCTGGCTCCTTAGCTTTTCAAATAAAGATAGCAAGAGAACAAAGAAAAATTGATAATAGGAGTAAATTAGAAAGTTGCTTAAAATTGCATGCTCTACCTGAATCACGAAAGGAAAAAATTGGGTTCAGTGTCCCTTTAACAGTAATCAGTTTCAGATTTAGAAACAAGATGTTTGAATACAGGACGCCACCATAAAATAAATAACAGGATTAATAAATTAGTATTTATAAAACAAAACCCTCTTATATGTATCCAAAAAGTTGTATAAAAAAAAAAAAAAGTCACAAAAATCCCACAACTAACATATTTAAGAAAAGTATTAAACAGCTACGGATGGGGCAATATGATTTGACATTTTTGCATAAAAGTCAAGTTATTTGTGCAATACTCAAAAATAAACCATTATAGGGCTAAAACTGTGACTGCTTAAGAAAAAAACATATGATGTCCTAAAACCCTTTTAATAGAGATAGAGATAATGGTATGTAGATCCCTAAGATCCACTGGCACACATTTATATATGTAAGGCAGGGGGTCAACAAATGAATGAGAAGTGTGGTAATTAAAATGAAAATTGAGGAGCCACATACACAAAATTTTAGGCACTTTTTTGGTTTGCTTTAATATTTTGTTATTTTTATAAAAGGTAATAACTGATAATGTAGAATAAATGGGAGCCAGGAGCAATGGTTCTTTGTCTCTGTGGATTTGGCAAGCCTTACTGTAATATAATTAACATATTGATTTCAAAGCTTAAAATAAATAAATGCAACCGAGTTGTGTCTCATTATGTTTATGGTATAGACAGTGCAGAGTATTAAAGTGGCATTGTACTAAAAATGTTTATATAAAAGATCAGGAGTTAAAAAGGTACAGTAAAGTCAAATTTAAACCTTCATGATACAGACAAAGCATGTAATTTTAAAGAACTTTCCAGTTTACTTGCTATGTTCTTTTTGTATTGTTCTATGCAAAGCATGCCTTGCTTGGTAAGTCTAGGAGCAAAAATACACTACTGGGAGTTAGCTGCTGATTGGTGGCTGCAAATATGTCTCTTGTCATTGGCTCACCCAATGTGTTCAGCTAGCTCCTAATAGTGCATTGCTGCTCCATCAACAAAGGATATCAAGTGAATTAGGTGAATGTAATAATTGAAGATTTTTTTTTGGGGGGGGTCATGATCCCTTTAAGCATGTCACAAATGTTTGCATGAAACATAGTTAGGTAAAGGTTGTGTAAATTTAAAGTGAAACTAGCAGGAAGTGTATCACTGCATTCAACAGTGTCACATGACTCCACAGGTCACTGGTTGGTAGGGACAACTCACAAAGGAAAAAAAAAATGTTTTTTCAATACAGGGACATTTTTTAGATCACAAACACATAAAACATTTCCTTTTTAGATAGAATATGAAACTTTTGTTTTGAGTATCAGGTCTCTAAGGCTTGCAAATAAACTTATGTACTAACTAGCACATGCTGAAAATCAAATATTGCTCATTGTTAAAAAGATTCTAAATTTAGCACGAGAAAAGGAAGTGCTCAGGGGAAAACAAAAAGATTTTTATCTAGATCCTCCTGTATGTGTTTGTAAAATGTTGTCTAGTCTCTTACAAGTTAGATATCATTGTTTTATGTACATGCATTGTACCCATGGACAGCGCTGCAGAATATGTTGGCGCTTCATGAATAAAGTATAATAATAAATAATAATAGTTAAAGTAGTTACAATACAAAATGCTGGCCAGTGCACAGGTAAAACAAGTTAAACTGGTTGGACCAAATAAAGGAGCATTTAATCTTGTCAGTATGCGTGTTCCTACTGACATATATAAACAGACAAACTACTAGTATACAAAGTATAGCAATTAAGCTTTATAATTTGTGACATGTCAGCTTTCTAACTACATTATTAGTCAGTTACTAGTGGAAGAGCACTGCAATGTGCTTGTTGGTTATTTATGTAGTTTACAAACTGAACCTCTATGATACTGTTTAATGGGTAATGATGCTTTTTAAAAAAATATATATATATATATATATATATATCTCTATCTATCTATATCTATATATATATATATATATATATATATATATATCTATATATATATATATATATATATATATATATATATATATATATATATATATATATATATATATATATATATATATATATATATATATATCAAAAACGTCATCGATACTAATAAATCAACAAACCAATGTATGCTGCATACTCATTTCAATTAAGAATATTGCATTTTCAGGAGTGGAAGTGCTAGGACTGGCTTCCGCCTTCCACAAACAGATGTGCTGGATGAGATAAACCGTGAGCAAAGGAATCTCACTAAAGGTCTACGGTTTCCATGCGACCCTAACAGTGGAGCTGAGCCCTCAGCACAGGAAACACACAGAGCATAACACATACTTCCCGTTACAGAAGGGCTGATCAACAGGCGGATCCCATCTTGTGGTCTGCTTAGCACAGCAGAAAAAAAAAAAAAACATAACAGCTCCCCCCTCTCGTCATATTAATCTCAGTGTCTGGTCAGCACAGGGTGATAATCCATTATGCCTAGCAGTATCTTGCTAAACTGGTAGTCAAGCAGTTAAAGGTAACTAATTACCCGAGGGCAACCTTTAACCCTGGAGTGTGGATAAAGCACTGTTTGAGGGTCAAAGATAATGATCTGAGATTGTTACAAAAGAATGCGGCTGCTGAATAACACACTGGACATCTAAAAGAAATTAATTCGGCACAGCCACTGTTCAGGAATCAAGAGTTGTATATAATTATAAAACTATACGTAGAACCCCCCAACCAAAACAAAAAACAACAAAAAAAAGCTAGAAAGGAAATACAAGAATAGTGACTCTCAGGAGTTTATCAGATGTGCTGCTGCTTCTCTATGCAAGAGTGTACAGCTAGGTCTTCTATATTCATTTTGAGCAAAAAAAATAAGCACTGCTCATATTTTTTTTTTTTTTTTACGATTACATTAATTAATATAAGCCAAGCTAGGACACCGCTACCCATACCAAAACATAGAATGATAGCTACGGTGACTAACAGAGAGTGACAGTTCACCACAAGGGCTACTAACACTAGCTGACTATATGTGAGCGACTGCAAACCGCTCGGTCCGCATTCTGCTGTCCCATCCCAGGAGAGTGAGATATATATATATATATATATTTTTTTTTTATATTATTTTTTATCTTCACATCTCTAAACTTCGTTCATTTTTAGGAGACAGTTGAAATATGCAAAAGCCAAGAGAAGCAAAATGACAGACCAGAATTACCTGACACAACACACTCCAAAAAAACAACACATACCCCATCAGTACTGACAGCACAAGTCAAGGACTATTGCTTACTAAGTCAGTGACACTGTACCTCTAGGACCATTGCTTACTAGATCAGTGACACTGTACCTCTAGGACCATTGCTTACAAAATCTAGGACCACTGCTTACTAGATCAGTGACACTGTACCTCTAGGACCATTGCTTACAAAATCTAGAACCACTGCTTACTAGATCAGTGACACTGTACCTCTAGGACCATTGCTTACAAAATCTAAGACCACTGCTTACTAGATCAGTGACACTGTACCTCTAGGACCATTGCTTACAAAATCTAGGACCACTGCTTACTAGATCAGTGACACTGTACCTCTAGGACCATTGCTTACAAAATCTAGGACCACTGCTTACTAGATCAGTGACACTGTACCTCTAGGACCATTGCTTACAAAATCTAGGACCACTGCTTACTAGATCAGTGACACAGTACCTCTAGGACCATTGCTTACAAAATCTAGGACCACTGCTTACTAGATCAGTGACACTGTACCTCTAGGACCATTGCTTACAAAATCTAGGACCACTGCTTACTAGATCAGTGACACAGTACCTCTAGGACCATTGCTTACAAAATCTAGGACCACTGCTTACTAGATCAGTGACACAGTACCTCTAGGATCACAAAATACTTTAAGTGACAGCTAGGGTGACCATATTGCTGCTTCACTGCTTTCTTCGTCTAATAATGACAGCACAAGTACTGTACCATCTCAGGTCGCTCTTTCCCAGACCAACACTCACCTCCTTGATTTTGTCCCTTTTTTCCTTCACTGCAGGGTCCTGTGGCTCTTTGCCAACCACACCAATTGGCTGCGTAAAAGTCCGACTAGGAAGCTTCTTCCCACCGGCAGTGACCCTGCCTTGTGCCATTCGTTCCTTATCCCTGAGAATGTCCCCCTGAATGTCCTCCACAGGCCGGTTCAGGGTGTCCTTCGCCTCCCGCAGAGCTCTCTCATGCTCTTCCCTAATACGCGCTAGGCGCCCCCCGTCCACAAACATATCCTCGTCCAGCCCGATCTGTGCCCTATGTGAAGGTGGTGGAGGAGGCTGCTGGAAAAACACTCCGCTCAGCAGTTTAGGGGAGTCAGGCAGGAAAAATATTGCCCCAAAGCAAAGAGTGATAAAGCCGCTAAACACCAGGAGTAGCACGAACTTCTCCGTTAGCCGAAACCCGGACAGCTTCCTCCCCGCGGGACCCAGCAGTAGCAACCCGGAGCCCGACACCCCGCCTCCAGGGGAGCCGCCTGCTCCTCCTCCGACCGACCCCAGCGGGGCGCTGCTGAATGGCAAGAGGCTGCCCCCTGGCATGGCACGGCTGCAACTTTATATCGCTGCGGATAGGACACCTGTGCGCTGGAAAACAAAACCTCACACTGGGCTCAGGTAATCACTAGGGTTTCGTCCAGGTGCACGATACAAGTGCCACACACTTGTGGATGAAGTCGGTTACTTGAATTGTGCCCTACACGGATAATAAAAAGTTATTCCACTGATCAGCCCAGGCTTAGGCTATCACAGTGATGCAAGTTTCCAGTCTCCCTGAGCTGCGTGTTCCCTGTTGTGATGACTTGTCCCGAGTCCACCAGCTTCCACTTCCCGGGCTGTTTGTCACAGAGTTTATCCGAGGGGGAGGAGCGAGGGAAGTCGAGAGTATAGGTGGGTGGACTGTGTGGGATTCCCCCTAGCCTGTTCTCAGTAAGAGAGGGAGGGGCGGAAAGTTACTCCCCCTTCCCCGGGGCGGGGTACTGTGTGTAGGTAAACGAACATCCCATACACATGCGATCCTCCGCCTGCTACTACTAGGCACTGACTGAGCCCCCAGGGCAGCAGCGGCTGACAGAAGCATAGCCACACCCACTGACATGCGGTCTACTCCCATCTTAGCCGCTGATTGGTCGCTTTGCTCCACCCTACTTGTTGTTTCATTGGCTACCTTTACGGTCCGTTAGATAAATACGATGAAACAAATCCCTATCTTCACATTGAATGATGGGCACACAATCCAGCCAATCAGTTCGTTTTATAAACCCATTCACATTCATACCTTGTATAACATCGCAAAGTCTATGATTTTACGATTTTGACGAACCTCTATTACCTTGATGTGCGGCATTCCCCAAAGCCCGACAGGTCAAGGAATTCGCCCCCTGGTTATCTTTTTATTAAATGAATTGACAGGAGCTAAGGACGCGATGAATTGTAAAGTGCACTTGGGCACACGTTGTCTGCTTTATCTTGTTGTTGACCAAAGCTTATAAATGCATTAATAGATATAATCAGTGGCACATTAGTTTTCGCACAGATTGGAAGCTCTGCAAGAAATCTCTACATTTGCCGTATAAGATATTAAGAAACTACGAAAACTAACAGTCAGTAAAAAGCTAAGTAACATTAGATAGAAATAGGCATTGACTGCTAACCCTTTCAGTGCTGAACCATTTTACATCCCTTTAAAAACTGGTTTAAACTGTTTGCAGTCATTTCTATTTAAAGGGACACTGTAGTCAAAAATCATTTGTTCATAGTTCAGTAGTATACATTGAAATAAACACATTTGCAATGGTCATCACGTTTTAAATATATATAGTTTATAATATATTTGCCTATGAAATTTTATTTTTTTCCAAACCCACTTACTTTCTATCCGTTACCGATTTCCAATCCTGGATGACAACCCCAGTTGGAAAATGGCGACTCTTCGACGCGATGCGCATACGCGAGCTACCGCAACGTCATCGAATACGTCGCCGTCAAGAAGACACGGTCTATGTCGGCTTCTTTGCCGCAATATGCGCATGCAAGAGTACTCCAATCCAATTGCGCATGCGTAGATTGATGGAATTGAATATTAATGAGATGCAAATACTCGCCATCCGATTGGCAAGTGTTTTATACCGTGGATGGCCCATATTTGAGGGCTGGATGAGGTGATGTCATGGGGATAAAATAAAAATCTATTTTAATAATAAATTATTTGTTTTATAATTGTAATGTGAAAAGTATGGTCCGTTTGGCATAAAAAAATAAAAGTAATCCTTTAAAGAGACATACCAGGCACAATTGGAATGCACACATGTAAATATATATCTCTTAGTAAAATGCTTCTAGTAAAAGTTATAGCTGTCTCAAGAGCATAGTTGCCAACATAACAAAATAAAAAATTTAGGGACAATTTACAGCAGAGCAAGCAAGCAGGTTACCGAAGTATTGCTGACCTACTGTTAATTTGTCCTACCCACTCAGTTCTGCAATCAAAACACACCCATTTGATAGTAATAGTTAGGCTTACCAGAAGTCCCACTTTTACTGGGATTGTCCCGGTTTGGAGGCGCTGTCCCAGTGTCCCACCCGGTTGTTCATTCTTTCCCAGTAGGGTTGCAACCTCCAGGTTTCAAATCATGTGTCTGGGTTTCAGCCCACCTGAAACCCAGACACATTATTCAAAATGACTGGACTGTGGCTCTCCAGCATAGTTTGATGCTGGTACTTTGTTACATACAGCCCTGCTTAGCTTAACGTTTTCTTCAAAGTTTACATTTAGTAATACTGGCTGAGTGAGCAGCATAGAGTTTTTTTTAATTTTGTAGTACTACTTGGTATATTTTTCTAAGAATTTAACACCCCTCCGACCCCTGGTGACATTGCCGGTAATACACCTTTAGGGGAATCATATGGGTATGACTAGGAAGTACAGACAGGCAGGATTTTTGGCCTGGATCTTGCTTTACTGCATGCAGGATAGCATTTTGGCTATAATCTTCCTGCATTATGGTATAGAGTAGCTTCTTAAACAGCTTTAGCAGGTACGTGTTTCTTTTTTACTTTCATTCAATGTTGTATTTATGCCTTATCAGTATTTGGCTCTGATCCTTAATTAGACACATAAAACACATATTACACTGCAGATATTAAATTGTGAAATTGATAATTATGAAAGTGATAATTATGCCTGATGTTTGGCATTATTTAGAATCTGAGATTTAGATTATTGATTTATTTGCCATGACAACGTAATGGTGCCTGTTTCACTAGGGGGTGGTGTTATGGTCTATATAAAATGTGTGATTCACTTGTTTGACTGAGGAAGTGTAGAGTATCCACGAAACATTACACACATAAAAGCTACTACTTTAAAAGGACTGGTAATTGCCACGCCCCCTTGACCATGCTCCTGACCACCCCCCCACTGGCATCACTCCAGGTGGTCCCAGTTTCACCTCTAAAAATTATGGTAAGCCTAGTAATAGTATAATTTAGACTTATCCATAGCTTATTATAAAGACTACATAACCTAGTCCTACCCATTAATATTGACAATACCAGTCGCTTCAGACAAATAAAGGAACTTTCAGCATGAAGTATTTTATACTTCATGACTGAAAGTCCCCTTTATTTGTTCCACTGGTAAATCCTAGCGTTTGAGAAACACTAGGATTTACTATCACTTTAATTATATTTAAATAATACACTATATATATATATATATATATATATATATATACAGTGGGACCTCGGTTTACGAATTTAATGCGTTCTCCGGGACGCTTCGTATTGCGAAAAATTCGTAAACCGAAACACGGTTTCCCATAGGAATGCATTGAAAATCAATTAATGCGTTCCGGAGGTGAGAAAAAAGGCTCCAAAACCTGCTGCAAAAGGCTCCAAAAGGCTCCACAACTTGCTGCAAATGGCTCCAAAAGGCTCAGCAACTTGCTGCAAATGGCTCCAAAACCGGGACACTTGTTTCGTATTGCGAAAAAAATTCGTAAAACGAAACACGGTTTCCCATAGGAATGCATTGAAAACCAAATAATTTGTTCGTATTGCGAAAAAAATTCTTAAACCGAGGCATTTTTTTCCCAGAATTTTCATTCGTAAACCGAAATTTAGTTTACCGAGTCGTTTGTTAACCGAGGTCCCACTGTATATATATATATATATATATATATATATATATATATATATATATATATATATATATATATATATATATATACACAAACACCAAATGTTGGGCACAAGTGGTAGCATTTTATATGGCTGTCTAGCCAGTATAGGGTTAATAACGCAGAAATACAAAATTTTTTATGTATACCATTTTAATTAGAGGTAAAGCTTCCTTGACAGAACAGTATTGCAAATACAGACATCTCCCAACCATAGAAAGCACAATCCTGCCAATTTTGAATTTTATCATTTGCAGTAATTTTTCATATTCAGTGACGTCACAGTAAGATACGTCACAGGAAGAGATGTCACATGAAGTAAAACAACAAACAATATGCAATAACAGACTTTTAAAAATGTTAAATAATAAAAAGAATCCATTTACTTTAGAAGTTGTACCAGTAACCAAAAAAGTCTGCATCATTGCTCAAAATTAATAAAAGTGTAATTTAAAGGGACATGAAACCCAAAACTTTTCTTTCATGATTTAGGTAGAAAATACAATTTTAAACAACTTTCCAGTTTAATTCTATTATCAAATTTGCTTCATTCTCTTGGTATCATTTGTTGAAGGAGCAGCAATGCACTACTGGTTTCTAACAGAACACTTGGGTGAGCCAATGACAATCAGTATATATATATCTGCAGCCACCAATCAGCAGCTGGAACCTAGGTTCTGTGCTGCTTCTGAGCTTACCTAGATAAACCTTTCAGCAAAGGATAAAAAGAGAAGGAAGCAAATTAAATAATAGAAGTAAATTGGAAAGTTGTTTAAAATTGTATGTTCTGTCTAAATCATGAATGTCTAATTATGACTTTATTGTCCCTTTAAACAAATAATACATGTGTACATATATTTACAACCATTAACAGTCGTTGAGTCTTCCAAAAGACCATACAAATAGAAGCATTCTTGCACTATTGAATGCTATAGAATGAAACATAAACCATTTCCTAATCAATTATTTTAAACTATCCAGCTCTTATATATTATCATTTCCCTATATATTACACTCTTTCAGGGTTTAGCTGAGTGCTTAAAATGAATGTTAATTTTCATTGTTTTGAGGGCACATCTTCCCTCCTTGTATGTATAATATTAAAACCGCAACTTTTTTTTTCTTCAAAAAAATATAACTAAATGTTTTATTTTTATTACCAATTTTCGTCCGTTTTCATGAGCAGCTCCTCCCGTCCGCTACTTCCTGATTTAAAAACCCTTTTACGTATAGAGCGGTCCCACCCGCTGTTTACGTAGTGGCAAAGCGTGCTCCCGTCCTTGACAACAACCGCGCTTGCGTTCCACGTCTTTTCAGTTGAATAGCAACATAGTATTCAATGAATGAATACATTCATTGAATACTATCGTTGCATCAAGTTCAGCAGCTCACATCTACCTCCGTTGTTTTCAAACTACAACATTTGCTACAAAATTTTGTTGTAAGTATCATTGCAAATTTGGGCAATATTTATTTTCTTCCTCAAAATGTAAACTCTCTATATATATCTTTTTAGTGCACTATGTAAATTGCACAATGTAGAATATACATGTAGAATATACAGCCATTTAGGTTGTAAATTATAATTCAAGTTAGTTGTAATATAATAATGTTAGTTGTAATATAATAATGTATAAATGTAGTTTATTATATAAATCGATTTAAAATTACTTTAAAGAACATATTAGTAAAAGGATACACTTTTATTATTGAAATTATAAGATAGATGCTTTCAATAATAGTTTAAATAATTATATATTTCTTATTGTACTATATAATATGTGCATACATCAATTGCTCAATAGATGTTTGCAATTTTAACCCATAAAATAAAGTTTTCAACTCTATTTTGGAAATAATTGTAATATCAAATTCTGGGAAAGAAAATACATTTGATCGTTTATACAATAAACTATTTAAACATATTGGCAAATATCATATTTCCGTTTTAAATCCAGCTCAATAATGTTCACTATTTGCAAGTATCATGAGTACAATCGCAATTTACCTGGTGGTATGAAGATTGTGTAATAAATGACAAAGACCGAAAAAAATGCTACAGCGCATGCGCAAACTGTGAACGCGCATCCGAGTTCAGTGGAAGAATCGGCATCTAACGCATGCGCATTCGGAACGAGTGACGTTGTGAAAAGGGGTTTGGTCCCTCCGGGGGGAATTCAATGATTGGTTAACTCTATTTTGCATAATCTGTCAATCAAAAATCAAAGATGGCAGGCGGAGGAATTGTAGTTCGAGCAAAGGGATAGAAAGGTAAAATACAAGGCAATAAAATAGTTATTAAAATAATAATGAATTAAAGTACACCTATTTTTAGATTACATTTAATGCGGTATTTACGCGACCAGCTGACTTTCCATTCACTTTAAAGACACACATAACTGAAGTGACAGAAAACAAACATATCCTCTGTCCTAATAGCCTGCATCGATGCTTCCTAAGTTATCCTGGAGTCCTAATGGCACTTAGAGGACAGAGATGCAGGGGAGGAGCTAGGCTACATTGTGTCAAATTACTATAAACAGGAGGAGAGACACAGCAAACAGTGCAGCTGATCTTACTGTGTGATTATGCACATTACCGGACTGGGTGAGCTATTGGGGGAAATTGATTTTTGTATTATTTAGTTTGACAGTAATTTTCATATTTTTGTACTGTGTAGGAAGTGGTGCATGTTTAAAACTTGTGCTAAAATCAGTAAGCTGCAGACAATACAAAGTGCTAAAATATGAAGATTACTTTCAGACTAAATTATGCAAATATGCAAACAATACATTATCTAATATAGTAGCAAAGTAATCCACCATCTTTTACAACAAATCAACACAGCTCTTTATCTAGTGTGGAGGAGCTGTTTATAAGTGTTTTTTCATCTGATTTGTGGCAGTTTATATCGATATATCGGAGGTGCAGCAGAAAGTCCCTGCCTAGACCTGCTTTGAGTGATCAACCAAAGTACTTGCTGCACGCACAGCCTCATCACAAGCAGCTCCTCCCCATTAACTTGTGTCACATGCCCCAACTCAGCTGCAACCCTCCAAATCTCCTGGAGGGGACATTTTCAGGGGCAAAAAAAAATCCAGGGACATAAAACAAGATTCATGGACTGTGCCCGGAAATCAGGGACTGTTGGCAACTATGAGAGCTTACTATAGTATGCGCCGTGTACCAGCATTTAAAACAAAGCACTTGCTCAAAGAGCCTAGGGTGCTTGTATCATCTGCTAATGTTTCATTTTGTATCATTGCTCACATTATACAAGCCTTAAAGGGACAGTCTACTCCAAATTCTTTATTGTTTAAAAAGATAGATAATGGGGCCAATTTATGAAAGTGCGAGCGGACATGATACAATGTAGCGTATCATGTCCGCCGCACATCGATAAATGCTGACAGAATACTCTGTCTGCATTTATCATTGCACAAGCAGTTCTTGTGTACTGCTTGTGCAATGACGCCCCTGCAGATTTGCGGCCAATTGGCTGCTAGCAGGGGTCGTCAATCAGCCCGATCATATAGGATTGGGCAGATTGATGTCCACAGCCTCAAAGCAGACGGACAAGTTATGGAGCAGTGGTCTTTAGACCGCTGCTTTATAACTGCTTTTTCCAGCGAGCTTGAAGGCTTGCGCGGAAGCAGAGGCATCAAGCTCCATTCAGAGCTTGATAATTCGGCCATAATGCCTTTACTACCCATTCCCCAGCTTTGCACAACCAACATTGTTATATTTCGCTGCTAAACTATATATATATATATATATATATATATATATATATATATATATATATATATGAATGATGGAAAGCACTCTCTGGTCTTTTAATGAAGAGTTTTTTAATAAATCAAGCGTGACGTTTCGGGGACACACTCCCCTTCCTCAGACAAACAAAAATTGCATTCAACTGAAAATTTAAACAAAACAAGCCCCTCCCCCAGTGAGAAAATTTTGCCAAATTTCAAAAGACAGTTGTCATGGTGATCCTCAATAAACAAGTACTGGCTATCCAAAGCCTAGTGTAAAGTACAAAACAGAAGAGCTCTGTATACATAAAATAAATCAAATAAATCATTACACAGAGCAATAGATGTGAGCAATAAACTATAAAAATGCATTAATTCTTATAATGTGCTAATTATAATGGCGTCAAAATATTATCATCACACACAAGTGTACATATACATCTATTATATATCTAACACCCTGGTTAAAGTGAACTATAAACAAACTGTGATACGTGCAATATCAACTGATTACTCGTGATAAAGACAACCTAGATGGGCATTGGATACCTTTAAACATCAGGGACCGTATTAGGGTTCAACCCCAGAAACCAAGTGTTACAAAGACATACCTTTACTTACGATTAAACTATATTACTAAAAAAGAAGATTACAACTCTATCCATTTGGTCAGTGTTACAATACCTGTTTGATGTATGCGGTTACTTGGAGTAAGGCAAGAGACACGCTCCTCACGGCCATGCTGTGCCGTGGGTGCTGGGCGCCATGCCACATTCAAGGTTAGTTGCCATAGCAACCTTATACATCAAGCATTGCGCGCCATGTCTTACACAGTCGTTGGTTGCTTTAGCAACCTTGTACACAAATCCGCCGAAGGGGAAATCCTTACAATGACCGCTAAGTCTATGCTACACTTTAATAGATCTAACTAAAAATCAATTTAATAAAATGTTACCCGCTCTTCATTGAACCCAATCACGGCAACTTCAAAAAATCAGCATAACCTTATACTAATTAATAACCATAGCAGCTGCAAATAAAAATCGGGTGCTGAACAAGATCTGAATAAATATATTGCCACATGATTATGGCTGGCTTACAATCGCCATCCTATGTAAAGAACACTAAGTCAATAGACCAAATCAGCAGAATAAACATAATGCAATCTGTCTGACATGTGACATATATAAGAATCACTAGACCAAGCGACAATAAATACTGGAATAATAACCATAGTAAAATCAGGCAAACAAAGAAATAGACAAAAAATATGCAAAAAATAAATAAAAAATAAATAAAAAAGATAAAAAATAAAAGAAAAAATAAAAGAAAAAATACTGGAAAAACAAGTACAAATAAAATAAAATAAAAGAAAATAAACTTAAAGTAATAAATAATAATAATCATAATAAATATAACCAAAGATAAAAATAAATAAATAAAAATAATAATAATAAAAATAAAAATAATAATAAAAATAATAAAAAATAAAAAATAAAAATAAAATAACATAAAAAAAAGATCAAAAATAAAATGATATAGGAAAAAATAATAATAAAAGAATAAAGTGAAATAAAATGGCAGGTAATATTATTGTGGTATGTATAGGGTGCACCACGTGTCACTCCATGATCCCTGGAGCCACCTTTCGCCATCCAGATATGAACCTTAACTACAAGATACATCATTACCTCACTTGTACTACACCCTTTGTGGTCTATCTCATCAATTGCCCGTGTGGGCTGTTCTACGTGGGAAAAATGGTTGACGACGCCCGCACCCGCATGGCCAACCATAGATCAGCGATTAGTGCTACAATTAAGAAAGGAGGCAGTGACCAACCCGTAGCACACCATTTTGCCACCAGTGGACATAGTGTCCAGGACTTAAGATTCAAGATCATTGACCATGTACCCGTACCCCCAAGAGGAGGGGATAGACATCGGACATTACTTCAACTAGAATCCAAATGGATGTACAAGTTGAACACACTACGCCCGAGGGGTCTCAATGTCAGCTTGGACTGGCATTGTTTTCTGTGAATCCAGGGGACTTATAACTCAGATGAGTCTACAAAGGGGATCTTAGATGGACATATATTGATCCCTGGACCATTCTTGAGTATCTGAGAGTCCATGACCCATTCTTTATGCTCACTCCTTCAGATGATCTTCATTTCAGGTTTTTCTCCCCTTGGTTTCCTTTTCTACTTCTCTCTTATACTTTGTTATTTTTAGGTTTTGAGCCTGGTCTTACTCCTTCTTGTCTCATTCTTTTTCTTCCTCTCATGGTTTCGGTGTCTATCTCTGGAGGTTTTGTCTCTTCTTCTGCTGCTATTTCTGGGTTGTGTATCTCTATCTATTGATCATACTTAATTTATTTTATTTCTCTATTTCTTTACTTCTTGTGATTTTATGTTCTTTTCCTTTTTCTTTACTTATTTATTTTATTTAATTTTATTTTATTTCACTTTATTCTTTTATTATTATTTTTTCATATATCATTTTATTTTTGATCTTTATTTTATGTTATTTTATTTTTATTTTTTATTATTTTTATTTTTATTTATTTATTTTTTATCTTTGGTTATATTTATTATGATTATTATTATTTATTTATTACTTTAAGTTTATTTTATTTTATTTGTACTTGTTTTTCCAGTATTTTTTCTTTTCTTTTTTATCTTTTTTATTTATTTTTTATTTATTTTTTGCATATTTTTTGTCTATTTCTTTGTTTGCCTGATTTTACTATGGTTATTATTCCAGTATTTATTGTCGCTTGGTCTAGTGATTCTTATATATGTCACATGTCAGACAGATTGCATTATGTTTATTCTGCTGATTTGGTCTATTGACTTAGTGTTCTTTACATAGGATGGTGATTGTAAGCCAGCCATAATCATGTGGCAATATATTTATTCAGATCTTGTTCAGCACCCGATTTTTATTTGCAGTTGCTATGGTAATTAATGAGTATAAGGTTGATTAATTAATAGTCTAAGGACCTTGGCGTTTTTCCGGTTGCGGCGTCTGATCACGCTGTGACGTAGGTGCGCATGGAAGAGCAGAGGCGGCAGTGTACGATCGAGTACGCCAGCTACATGCGGAGAGGAGAGTGGTAAAAGCCCTAATTAGCAATTTCAGAACTGCCGATTGCCACTACGCCCGGGCTCCTCACGGCCAGTATACACCAGCAAACTCGGAGGCAAGAAGGAAGCAGCCCGGTACTGGTTGAAGCACGCACACCTACTTTTTGTCCACGGCCTCAAGATCTCTTGGCAGGGGTAACCAGTCTGAGGTACAACCGGAGCAATTCGGAAAGGAGGCCGCACAAGCTAGCTAGCATCATAGCTTGGACCGGTAAAACCTAACACAGGCCTAATAATGTCTATTGGCCACAGACAAATCAGTTACTGTATGCAACGCACTTAAGGAGTATAAGTGAACTTTCTGCTTTTTTTTTTTATTTAAACAGTCCGGCATAGTTTCTCGGTATATGGACTTAAAGTTATAGGTATATCAAGTCTGGCTGACCTGGGAGGGTGAAGAGAGACCAATGGGGCATAAGTAGCAAAGAAGTAAAGGGCTATAGTCTGATGGAGGCTAATAAGCTGCTAGGTATGCCATCAATTTACAGAGTAAGTCCCTCTTAGAAGCTGCCAGTGAAGCTACCTGTCTATGCCGGCTCTGTGTCATTTATCCCTCTCATATTGGTAACACACTGCGGAGGAGCAGGGCCAGGTGTCAGTCTGGAGGTATAGGGGAGGGTGAAGTAAAGCAAACTTAAAAGGGGATATATGGAAAAGAGTATGCTGCATGCAATACCTCCCCTTGGTGATAAATTTTGGTCGTAGTGCCTCACCCTATCCCCAGTGAAGCAGCCCTGGGTAAAATGGTAATCCACCTTGCATAGAACTGGGGTAGTTGAAGCTAAGAGGAGTGCCCTGGTCTGTTGGGAGGGTGAAGAAAACTCATTATCTGGTTTCTAGTATTAAAAAAACTCTGGTCGTTTGTTGAAGGACAAAGTAAAATCACGGGAACTGTGTTTTGGCCTGTATATTCCTGGCACAACGTTTTTTCATAAAATCTGAGTCTTGGTGGACCTTGTGTGGTTGCATTTGAAAATCAGGAAGTCCCTCACAGACCTTATACCCCACTGTTGTTCATAGTGAATGGACTCTTGGTCACAAGGACTTTAATGCTGATACATATATATGGTTATATCAAATATAAGGCAGATCTGTCTAACCAGTTGATAATATAACAGTGCATTGTTTGTATAGCAAGCTGCAAGGGTGATTGAGGATAAGGGCCGCTCATCTAATATACACAAAATTGTCTCAGATTTCTTTTGTTTTTGGCACATGCACTAATTGCACTAATCGCATATAAGGCAGAGTGAATCTCACTCACATATAACTTTTGCTTTTTTCTTTTTTTCTTTTTTTTTTTTTATTAATATATTTTGTATGGTTTTTTGAATTGCACAAAGCCAAAGTCATTTGGGCCATTTTTATTTATTTATTTTAGGTCACTTAGATCTTAGGGGAATATAGCTACCCTAGGACACAAAGATCTCAGGGGTATATTATGATATGTTGCACAATTTAGAATATACTCACATCGTATTTTTTCAGTTTTCGTAGTTAAAGTAGTTACACTTTTATGGTACACATATGGAGAAATTTGTACACACAGTGAAAGCTAAATCGCCAGTTATGGCTCCTAAAAAAGACAAAAAAAGCAAAGCTAGTGTTTTGCAGGATAGTATATTGGAAGAGGGCAGCAGTGCTAAAATGGACACAGATTCACAGGCATTGATAAAAGCTATATGCGTGGCATTGTCCCCACAATTTGACCAACTGCGCCAAGACGTACTTACACTCACAAATGAAATACATGAATTCAATAGCAGAATAGAAGCTGCTGAAATGCGCATCTCAGATATTGAGGACAGGTTAAATATAGTTGAACAAGATACAAGTCAGCATAAAATATCACTAGAAAAACTGCAGGACAAGGTTGATGACCTTGAGGATAGAGCCAGAAGGAATAACCTGAGACTAGTTGGGGTTCCAGAAACATCAGAATATAGTGACTTAAAAAAATTTATTGTAGAGAAATTACCCCTCCTGCTAGATTTACCAGACCCCACACGACAGATAGTGATTGAGAGAGTGCACAGAATAGGGCAGTTAAGAACTAAAGCTGATGGTGCGCAGATACCAAGGCAAGTGATAATGAAATTGTTAAATTTTCAAGATAAAGTAGATCTGTTGAATGCCTATCGCAAAAAGAAGGAAGTTTTTTTAGAAGGTGCTAAACTATTAATGTTTCAGGACTATTCAGTCGAAACAACAAATAGGCGGAAGGTTATGGCCCCTCTATGCACACGCATTATTAAAAAAGGTTTTGAAGCATTTTTACTATATCCAGCCAGGATAAAGGTCCGTAAAAATAACACCTGGCTTATGCTAAATACATATCAAGAAGTTAATATGTTTTTAGAGGAGAATGCTTAAGAATTTGTGTTGGCTCTTTAAGAAGATGAAAGAATCATTCTCTATAACAGTGATGATGCATACAATTGATGATGTTTTTAAGTTTAAGTGTTGTTTTCTGCTAGTTTCTCTTTTTCCCTTCTTCCCTTCACTCCTATTTCTTTCTTCTTCTTGCCTTCCCCACATGTTTTCCCCTTGCCCCCCCCCTCCTCCAATAATGAAGTTGCAAGAGGTTTATGGGACATATATTATATTATGGAGCATAAAGCTAAAAAGGGACTTAAGGTTTTTTAAATCTATAGAATGACAGAGATGGTAAACATTAATCTGATATCTTGGAATATCAGAGGCATAACAAACCCAATCAAAAGAAAAATGGTCATAAAAAATCTTAAAAAACTTAAATGCAATGTAGCATTTTTACAGGAAACGTATGTAACCCAAAAGGAAGTAAATAAACTGAAAACAGATTGGGTGGGTGAAGTTATTGCTTCAGTTGGAACTACCAGAAAATGTGGGGTGGCTATTTTGCTACATAAAAACCTAAACTATAAGATTGCTCAATTAGAAATAGATGCAGAGGGACGGTTCATTATTATGCAGATAAAGATAAAGGATCAAATGTATATATTGTGCAATATTTATGGACCTAACAATCAAAGCCCAGATTTCTGGGAAAAAATAAAAACTAAACTGACACCATATATAGAAAGCAATCTGATAGTGGCAGGAGATTTCAACCTAGTCTCTCAACTTCCATTAGACAGATGGACGATCAAAGTGAGAGATCTAGGTCGAGAGAAAAGTAATATCACGCGTTTTCGAAAATTTAGAAATACGTTAAACCTAAAGGATGTGTGGAGGATTCAGAATCCTGAGTCAAAAGCGTATACATGTAAATCTAATACATATAAATCATTATCACGGATAGATTATATATTAATAAATTAAAGGCTTGTTGGGACTGCTGAGGCAGATATAAGTTCAATTATTATATCAGACCATGCTCCAATTTCTCTATCCTTATCAATGGGTTCGGCAAGTAGAAATAGCCCCTCATATCTTTTCCCAAAACATTTATACTTTAATCCTAAATTTCAGAATTGGTTAATAGAGGCCTGGAAAAAGTATGAATCCTTGAATAAGAATTCAGTTAAAAGCCCTGAGACATACTGGGAAGCCTCGAAGGCGGTACTACGCGGTGAAATAAAGGCATATTTACATAAGATATGGAAAAAAAACCAGCTCCGGGAGGGACAACTAACAAATCAGGTATCAAATGCATATAACACATACTTACATATAGCTTCGCCATCTAATTGGCAGAAATATGCTAAAGTAAAAAAAGAAAGAGACATATTCCTCCAACAAAAAGCTGCCTACACGGTGGCTAGGTCTAATGCAAGGTTATATAAGTTTGGATGAAAGATTGGTAAAAATTTAGCTAATTTAGTTAGACAAAATCGGGGCTCTAATTCCATATCTGCAATATCAGTCAATGGTAGTCGCTTAACACAGTCTAAGGACATAAGCAAAAAATTTTCAGAATATTACACCCAAATCTTTTTATCTAAGGAAATCAATGTGGATAACAAAAAAGCTTTTTGGGATACATGCAGGCTCCCGACATTGGATGAGGAAGCAAGCAAATCACTGTCTGAACCAATTAATAAAGATGAAGTCATTCAGGCAATTAAAAGTAGTAAGTTAAATAAGGCCTCAGGGCCGGACACTTTTCCGGCAGAATTTTATAAAATACTCACACAGCAAATAACGGAACCTTTATGTGACCTATATAATGCATATTACTTGCAAGGACATCCTATCTCGGGTAATTTCAGTGCCTCCCTAATAGTGCTAATTTTAAAGAAGGGCAAGGATGCAGAAAAATTAGATTCATATCGTCCTATATCCCTGCTCAATGCCGATTATAAACTATTAACAAGCATCTTAGCAGCTAGATTACAAAAAATTCTGGATAAACTTATCCACCCAGACCAAACTGGCTTCTTAAAGGGCAGATCCCTATTTTCAAATCTAAGGAAACTATTATTAACAACAGAATATTATAATATTAGGAAGAAATCATATGAGGCTGATAGGGAAGACAAGGTTATCATTGCTCTCGATGCCGAAAAGGCTTTGATTCCATTGGTTGGGATCACTTATTTACCACAGTGGAACAGTTTGGTATGAGAGGTGCCTTTCTGTCGTTTATACAAGCACTATATAAGAATCCAAAATCTGCCCTAATTGTGAATGGCAGGACCACAGAATGGTTTCAACTGGCGCGAGGCACTCGACAAGGGTGTCCACTCTCCCCACTACTCTTCAATCTTTGCATTGAACCACTGGCGATAGTATTACGCAATACCATCAGGGGGATTAGACTTGGGGAGACAGACATTCAAATCTCCCTTTATGCAGATGATTTGCTTGTATTCCTCTCCAATACTAAGGAGAATATTCCTGTATTACTGAGTATATTGCAGCGATATGGTTCATTCTCAGGTTACACAATAAATGATAATAAATCAGAGATTATGTGGCTAAATAAGACCAGAGACTCTCTGGGGGCTTTGCCCTTTAAGGAGGTTAAAATGATTAAATATCTAGGAATTAATGTCACAAACTGCCCGGAAGAGTGGTACCGAGCTAATATCGATGGCGTCATTAAGAAAATCCTAGAGGATATCTCTAGATGGACATCATTTACATTAACACTAGCCGCCAAGATAAATCTCATAAAAATGATCGCACTGCCCAAACTTCTGTATATAATGCAGAATATCCCACTGTTTCTACGTAAAGGAGATATAAATATATTAAATTCGGCTTTTAGGAGATTTTTATGGGGAAAAACAAAGCACAAAATGTCGATAAAAAGATTATCTCAATCCAAGGAAAACGCAGGCTTCGCCCTTCCCTCAATATATAATTATAATCTGGTCTGCTTGATGAAGATAGTTCCAGATTGGTTATTAGATATGGATCAGCTAACGCCTCTGGATGTAGAAGCTGGCCTTTTTAAACCGTATAGCCTAAAAGCCCTAATACATATGAGGCAAAGAGACTGGCCTCCTTTACTCAAAGTTATGTACACCTTTAGAAATCCTATCATAGCCTGGCAAAAATTATGCACGGCGGTAGGTGTCAATTTTCAGTGTTCTAGATATCTACCAATCCAGAATAATCCACTCTTCCCCGCAGGTTCTGATACCGAAATTTTTACGAGATGGAAGGTAGGGGGCTTAGACTACTTTGCACAATGTATTGATGAAGATAGACAAGTTATTCATTCATTTGGCTCCTTAAAAGAAAAATATAATCTCCCTAACCGCGATATGTTCGGCTATTTTCAAATCAGGCATTTTCTCAACACTACAGCACTTGCAGATTTTTACATAAATTGGGAAATACTAACTAAAGCTCTGTCACGCCGTCAGCTTGGTAGAGCTTCCATATCTCATTGGTATAATATATTATTGAGTAAAGAAGGTGTCTATGGCATGGAACGGCTCCATGAGAGATGGTCATTAGACATCCCACAATTGGAGCTTAAGACAATCCAAGAAAGTATTGACAGGGCTTGGTCAGCGACACCTCTGTTATCTTGGTGTGAATCTCATCTTAGATTAATTAATAGGACATATATCACCCCAGAGAAGTTAGGGAAGTGGAATAATAAGCAAAGATATGAATGTACACGCTGCCACTACCTAAATGCCAACTTGATCCACTGCATCTGGGCTTGTCCCAAAGTCAAACAGTTTTGGGCAAAAGTCTCATTTTGGCTTTCAAAAACCCTAAAACTTAAAATTTCTTTGGAGATGGAGGAAATCATCTTTCTAAGGCAATACGATGATAGGGCGGGAAATATAAAGTTTGTTAATTTCATAATTTTAGCCGCTAGAAACATTATTTTTTCTTCCTGGAAAGCTAATAAAGGCCCTATGCTCACCTCTCTTTTGAACATGTTAGACTCCAAATTAATTTATGAACAATATGAGACGCAGATATCTTCTGAAAAAGAAATTGCCAAATTTTTCAGGAAATGGGGAGATTACATTCTCTCCAATACACTGGAAGTTCAAAGAAGCCTCATCGCTCCCTTTAAACACTCTGAATGGATTCAGAATGCTGTATTGAGAGGGGAATTCAGTAGTGATTTTTTTTTTTTTTTTCTCTTTTCTTCTCCCTCTCTCCTTTCTTCTTCCTTTTCCCAGTCTTTCTCTCTTCTTTTCTTCTTTTCTGTATTTTTCCTTTATCGGTACACTATACCAATGTTGGCTTATTGTTTGTTCAAAAAGATGAAAATGTTTTGAGGCACAGGTTTCTCAATTTCTACTCCAAGAACTATTATTGGATTAGGTTGTAGAACTCGGTAAAAGCATTTTGTATTTTTTAATAGGTATAAGCAGTTGTATATAACACCAATCACGAAATATGTTCACCTTTCATTGTATTACCTGATCCACTTTTTTGTGTAACCTGACCCTCTTTTCAATCAATAAATAAAATTTTAAAAAAATAAAAAAAAAATAAAAAAATGAGTATAAGGTTATGCTGATTTTTTGAAGTTGCCGTGATTGGGTTCAATGAAGAGCGGGTAACATTTTATTAAATTGATTTTTAGTTAGATCTATTAAAGTGTAGCATAGACTTAGCGGTCATTGTAAGGATTTCCCCTTCGGCGGATTTGTGTACAAGGTTGCTAAAGCAACCAACCGCTGTGTAAGACATGGCGCGCAATGCTTGATGTATAAGGTTGCTATGGCAACTAACCTTGAATGTGGCATGGCGCCCAGCACTGACGTCACAGCATGGCCGTGAGGAGCGTGTCTCTCGCCTTACTCCAAGTAACCGCATACATCAAACAGGTATTGTAACACTGACCAAATGGATAGAGTTGTAATCTTCTTTTTTAGTAATATAGTTTAATCGTAAGTAAAGGTATATGTATATGTATATGTACACTTGTGTGTGATGATAATATTTTGACACCATAATAATTAGCACATTATAAGAATTAATGCATTTTTATAGTTTATTGCTCACATCTATTGCTCTGTGTAATGATTTATTTGATTTATTTTATGTATACAGAGCTCTTCTGTTTTGTACTTTACACTAGGCTTTGGATAGCCAGTACTTGTTTATTGAGGATCACCATGATAACTGTCTTTTGAAATTTGGCGCAATTTTCTCACTGGGGGAAGGGCTTGTTTTGTTTAAATTTTCAGTTGAATGGAATTTTTGTTTGTCTGAGGAAGGGGAGTGTGTCCCCGAAACGTCACGCTTGATTTATTAAAAAACTCCTCATTAAAAGACCAGAGAGTGCTTTCCATCATTCATATATTCATATCCGCTAGCACCCTGGCATTTAATATTTTGGCATTGAGAGTGCTCTCATTAAATCATTATTATTAACCTTTGTAGCACCCACCAACTTTAAATTGCCTCTTTCAGTGAGGATTTCCTCAACAGTACTTCCTATACAGCCCACTATTGTGTGGGTATTTCTTTTTATCATTTTTAATTACACTGCAGCACCTGGCACCGTGTAACTTTTTCAGCCTGATGGATACAGATACAGGCATAGAGGACACTCAAACTCTATCTTTCACAGAAAGTGATGCAGCTCGCATTTTATTTGAACAGGAGGTGGATACACAATCCAACAGTGATTCCAGCAATTCAATTTTCTTGGCACTATTGAAATTGAAGAAAAAAGAAATTGACCTGAGACTACACGGCAGTTACTTGTTAGAATATTACCGGAAGAAACTTATACCACGAGGATTCCGCATTAAGAATATTCCCACCATTGGTAGAGCAAGTGTTGAATTCTGCAAAAGGTGGTGTGCAATTTTAAATAAGTGCTCCTTGGATTTGATCTTGCTGGTGACAGAAGAGGTGAGAACACAACTTGACAAAATCAAGGGTGATATACAAGAATATGAGAACACCAACACTCCAAAATTAATAGCTGTTACCAGCTCAGATGGGCTAAACCAATTACAAACACAGCTGAAGGAATATAAAGATGCTTTGATCTCTTTTAAAAACAGAAAATTGGCAGCCGTGACAGAAGATCATAAAGACAAAAGTGTGTATCGGTGGCTGACAGGAGGGGAAGGGGACAATAGGGGCTTTAGACCCAGAAGACAGAGACGGTTTAGACAGTACACCAGGAGAAACCTTCAAACTATTGATACCAGTTCGGACACGGATTCAGACACCCCACAGTCTGCACAGGGTCCATTACCACCATATAGAGGGACCTCACGCCCATACAGAGGAAATAGACAACAACAGTCTTTTTTAGGGGTGACCACTCGCTCAGCAGGAAGGGGAAGAGGAGGCCACACCCAAGAAGAGGTGGTCAGAGGCAGACCACCGTTCCCCCACCAACCTCCACCGTTACATCAATGAATAATAACTTGGTCATCAACATTAGTGATCGTGCCCTATCAGAGCCAGAGATCCAGCTTTTAAATAAGGGACTTAATTTTGTACCCACCAAAATGGATGACCCGTTTGATCTGTGGATAGATCAACATAAATTCCAGCGATCACTAAGACTCAAAGAACATTTCAGCAATAGCACAGCCTCTGAAACTGACATTCAATTCCGCAAATCCAGTAAGTTTGATCCCACCAGCTACAATTCGAGTATAAAAACATACTCTCGTTTGGTACAAAAGGATACCACTATGGCAAGTAAGCCGGAATTCAGAAACAACCTGACGAAGGAGGAATTTACAGCCATAAGAACTCTGGCTACAGACCCCAAGATTATCATCCGCCCAGCGGATAAAGGGGGAGCCACCGTGATAATGAATTATGAATACTACCGATCAGATATCCTGCTCCAACTCAGTGATACCATGACTTATTCACAACTCCAGAGAAATCCAACAAAAGAATTCCAGAAAGAAATTGATACTTTGGTGAAGGAAGGCTTAATGCAGGGATGGATTGATGAGAAGATAGCGGGCTTTTTAATAACATAATATCCAAAATGTCCTATTCTGTATACCCTACCTAAAGTACACAAAAACCAAACTCAACCACCAGGGAGGCCCATTGTGTCTGCCCGTGAGTCCATCACATCACCACTGTCCCAGTTTGTGGACTTCTTTTTACAGCCCCTTGTTAAAAATATGAGATCATACACCAGAGATTCTATGGACTTGTTAGAAAAATTGGAAAATACAAGGCTGGAGGATCAGTGGCTACTAGTCACTGCCGATGTAAATAGTCTTTACACAGTCATACCACAAAAAGAGGGCATTAATAGGGTGGCGAGAGAACTGAATAGATACCCATATGTGGGTCCTCCTGCTCACTTTCTACTGCAGATCCTTGAATTGCGCCTGAGGCTGAATTATTTCAGATTCGAAAAGTCTTACTATTGCCAAATAAAAGGAACCACCATGGGTTCGAATGTTGCCCCTTCATTCGCAAACTTATACATGGAGTTTTATGAAGAAGAAATTATGAAGGTGTTCCAAAAAGAAGAAATCGCCATATACCAGCGGTATATAGATGATCTGTTCATGGTATGGAGGGGTTCAAGGGAATCATTGGAGAAATGGTTCCTAGAATTGAATGAACTAGAACAGCCCATCTTTTTGCTTGTAACAGATTGACATATTGTTGCGCTAAGGTCTTCTTTCAGTGCGGAGCATCATCTGTGTTTTCTATTCCAGCTTGAGTCATCAGGTCACTGACATTCTTCTGTAGGTCCTCAATATTAGCGCCCATGTCATCCATCTTCTGAGTTAGCTGTTCTGTCAAAGCTTGAAATTTCTCCTGAAGACCTTGCAAAAGACACTCAGCAAATTCAGAGAGGTCCTGTGGATTGTTAGGGTCGTTATCTGCCATGCTGATGGAAGATAGAGTTGAGTTCTTAGACCTTTGTATCTTTAGGGATGGCAGTGGTATTGGAACTACACTGTATCAGAAACCAACGGACAGGAATTCTGTGCTACATGCACGTAGCTGTCACCCTACATCTCTTCTGAGATCCATCCCCAAAGGCCAAATGTCCAGAGTGACTAGAAATAATACCAACAAGGAGACTCAGAAAACACAGCTCCAGGACATGGCGTTGAAATTCATGGCCAGGGGATATAAGTGGCAATACCTACTTGAGTGTATGGGCGAACAAGATGATGCCAAAGAAAAGGAGGAGAGAATGGCCACTAAACGCATGACCTTTACAACAAAATATTGTCCGGATACTAAGCATATTGGACATAACCTTAAGGCGCATTGGCATATCATTCAAAGTGACCCCACACTACCATTTGGAGATTGGGATAGTCCGAGAGTAGGGTTTAAAAGAAATCGAAACCTAAGAGATCAACTGGTGGTGACTGACCCAGTACACTGTTATGATAACAAGAGTTGGCTAACTCATAATAAGAAGGGATGCTTTCGATGTATAGGGTGCACCACGTGTCACTCCATGATCCCTGGAGCCACCTTTCGCCATCCGGATACGAACCTTAACTACAAGATACATCATTACCTCACTTGTACTACACCCTTTGTGGTCTATCTCATCAATTGCCCGTGTGGGCTGTTCTACGTGGGAAAAACGGTTGACGACGCCCGAACCCGCATGGCCAACCATAGATCAGCGATTAGAGCTGCAATTAAGAAAGGAGGCAGTGACCAACCCGTAGCACACCATTTTGACACCAGTGGACATAGTGTCCAGGACTTAAGATTCAAGATCATTGACCATGTACCCGTACCCCCAAGAGGAGGGGATAGACATCGGACATTACTTCAACTAGAATCCAAATGGATGTACAAGTTGAACACACTACGCCCGAGGGGTCTCAATGTCAGCTTGGACTGGCATTGTTTTCTGTGAATCCAGGGGACTTATAACTCAGATGAGTCTACCAAGGGGATCTTAGATGGACATATATTGATCCCTGGACCATTCTTGAGTATCTGAGAGTCCATGACCCATTCTATATGCTCACTCCTTCAGATGATCTTCATTTCAGGTTTTTCTCCCCTTGGTTTCCTTTTCTACTTCTTTCTTATACTTTGTTATTTTTAGGTTTTGAGCCTGGTCTTACTCCTTCTTGTCTCATTCTTTTTCTTCCTCTCATGGTTTCGGTGTCTATCTCTGGAGGTTTTGTCTCTTCTTCTGCTGCTATTTCTGGGATGTGTATCTCTATCTATTGATCATACTTAATTTATTTTCTTTCTCTATTTCGTTACTTCTTGTGATTTTATGTTCTTTTCCTTTTTCTTTATTTATTTATTTTATTTAATTTAATTTTATTTTATTTCACTTTATTCTTTTATTATTATTTTTTCATATATCATTTTATTTTTGATCTTTATTTTATGTTATTTTATTTTTATTTTTTATTATTTTTATTATTATTTTTATTTTTATTATTATTATTTTTATTTATTTATTTT